>NW_027103404.1:0-37416 GCF_902728285.1 Clytia hemisphaerica
GGGGGGTGAGAGAGAGAGGGAGGGTGTCCTCATCGAAAGATTTTATCATATGAATAAGCTCTAATTAATCCAGCTTCTTAGTCTGGGATTCAGTTACTAAAATAAATATAAAGTTAATGTTAAATAAAACCAAAGCTCGTGCAGCTCGTGTACGATTTGCAAATACATAAAAAGACAATTTAGTAATGTATACTTTTGGCATCCTGCATGTATTCTGATTTGAATATATCAACACCTCTAGCCTTCCTCGTCCTGATCTTAACTTTCTCAGTTGGTTTCTTCTTTTTGCTGTCGATCCAATGCTAGAAAACAGTAATACAAAATTTAATTAACAGATAATCAGTAAGAACCTTTACAAAATCAGGCAAATAGACATGGAAGGTCATCTTTCTCATGTGTAAATGAAATGTGTAGAGACAGATTAAAGGACTCTGACTGTGATGAATTTTCAAAATTTGGTATCCCCAAATGCTAATTTGTGCGTTATATTTTGATAGCATATCATGTTATATATTTTCTGTACGGTCAATCAATTCTGCATCAAGATAATTAAAAGTCTAATGAACTTAAACTTGACATGATGAAAGAATTTTGTTTTGATAGAATCAAGCTTCCTACATACCTTCACTTGACTTTCAGATAACGAAGTCTTGATGACTGCCTCTGATAACAGACTTCTCGCCTCCAAGTTGTCCGTTCGGTAATTCGTCATTCCTTGATCATAATATGATTGTAAAATCTCAAGTTGTTCTTTTGGTGTTTTTTTATAATTTTTTTTTTTGTTTTCAGACATTTTCTCAACAATGAACTAAAAATAGAATAATGAAGGATATCTATCACCCCTTTGCAATTCTGTACTGTGAAAAAAGTGAATCGATCCCATTGTAAAGTATAAATTGGAGATCCAAAATGCTTAAACTAAGTTTTGTGAACTTTAGTAATCGAAGTCCTTAATAAGAGATTTCGGTTGCAAAAAGTTCCACTTTTTCACAATTGAAAAGTAGCTAGCCTTTTCATAAATTATTTTGAGTACAACGACTGCCTCGCTTTGAAACGATTACCAAGGTGATTAAATCCCTTGATTATTTAGTGTTTCTTTGATACATAGAGTAAACTTTTTTTGAGCACCTCTGAAAATAAATTACAATAGTCGAAACCAGTCGAAAATGAGGCAAGCGTTCCTCGTGACATAATTTATGAGAAGGCTTATTATAACCTGGTATTTACTTTATAATTCACTTTGGTATATAGATTAAATTCCTTTAATTTTTATAGAATTTGAGTATTGAAATACCTTTTTTATATTTATAAGAACAACTTAATAAGAACACAAGGCTGAAAATTACCCAAAACTGAAGAACAATTTAAGAACAAGCTCAGCCTCAGAACTTTCTGAACATGTTTTAGAATAAATTAATTCTGGTTCTGAATGAATCAAGAAATGCATATCTCTTTCAAAATACCCAATATTTTGCCAATTACAATCGAAGTTATTGTTTATTTATTGCAGCAAAAAAGTACTTCTCACATCTCAGTTTATTTCTCTTCAAAATTGAAGTTCGGAATTGGGACTGATCAGGGTTACAAAGTTGAAGACAAGAAATTCCAGATCTTAAAAACAGCTAAAGAATATTTAAAGCCTGAAAACTTTGAAAAATTAAGAACAAGTGAGCCTCAGCCAAAATTACTGGTTCTTATTAAAAGAAAACGCGTAAGTTCTTAAATTTCAAAATTTTTTGCTGGTCACTTAAACTAGTTTGTGCTAAAAAATAAGTTCCTTTAATATACTTTATAAAGTCCTTGATTTCAGTGGAATAAGGTTGAAAAATTGCTTAACGAAAAAAAAAATCAAAAATTGCGTCAAACTCACACTTAAAGTTCCCAAAAAATATAAATAGTTTAGTTATTTTAGCCTGAAAAATGAAATACTTGGTGTTATGTAGAAATGATCCTAAATGTGTAAGTATGATTCTTACAAAAAAACAAGTTACTAAATCTTATAGTACAGCATTTGTTTCGTTTTTGAAGCTAAAAATTTGTGCGGTGGTCTCAAGTCTGCAGTATACATACAGCTATCAGCATAGCAATCTACCCTTGATCTGAAGAATGTGTTCATGGTGAAGGCAAATTTCATTTCTAACATCTTCATCAGCAACATACCAAATGCATAAACATCAGAATAAAAGCTCACAGGTGAACCATGATATAATTCTGGGGCCAAGTGATTCGCATCTTCGAACTTGCAGAGCACATTTTGAATGTTTTTTTTTACAAGAATATACCCTACAAGCAAAAGTGAATCCAATGATTTTAGAAAATCCTTCCCTGACAATCACATTTTCAGGGACAAGATGGTTGTGTATAACACCTTTTTCGAATAAAAAGTTCAGTCCATTTGCAACACCTTCAATAATGGATTTGAATTCTGCAAGCGAACTGACTGAAATGGATTTTTGAGTCATTTCAAACAAAGTTATACCAATCTCAAAACTCATAACATGAGAGAATGACCCATTTGAATTTACCAAACCAAGTGTTGAAACTATATTTGAGTGAGTTCCAACAAATTTCAAGAGACGATGTTCATGACTCAAAACAGCTAAGCTTTGGAGACCAAAACTATCTGGTTTCAGAGTTTTCAATATTACAGATTCTTTGGTTGAAAAGGATAATTTTTGATGGAAGAAAAAGTACCACAGGGTAATATTTTTACTGCTAAATCCTGAAAAGTCGAAGGGTCAAGAATATCTGAACTTTGCTGCTGTAAGATGGCATCACCAGAATGAAACGAGTTGGAGAAAAGGGAGGCGTCTACCATTAACGAAGAGCGTGTTTCTCCTAACTGCTCGAGCATTCTCAAATGCGTGTAATTAGCATTTCGCAGAGTCAAAGAAGCATTTTTTTCTTTGAGTAAGTCGATTGTATAAGCTTGGCTTGCATTTACTCTTTTGAGCCTGTCAATTTGTTTTTGTTTGCCGTCTTTTGAAGGATCATCTTTGATTGTCCATCTGAATCTTTTTCGTGCTCCAGTGGTCTTAAAAATGCAAAATTAATTAATGCTTTTGTATGTGCATGAGATATTGAACTCAAATTGCCTGCCTCTTGTCAACATAAAATATGCCTCTAAAGCATGAAACATGAGATTAATTATTTTTTGCTTTTTTTATGTCAGTTCTCATTGAGTGCTAGATGTTTAGTTCATGGTCAGCCATATCTTCCTCAACGCGATGATAGAAATATTGCCTATTTCTAAACAATAAATAACTTTGACAAGAAAAGAATAATATGTGGGTAATAACCTCGATGTCTTCAATTTCTTCATCTGGAGTTATCTCACTTTCACTTTCTTGGTCCATTTGGTGATCAGTCATCTTAGATAAAAAAGGCTCAAAATTCAATAAATAAGACAAAGAATGCCTTTGAATGCATGGAAAAGAAACAGATTGTTTGTTAATAAAAACTTTTTTTGCTAAACATTATCAAATGAAATTTTTTAAAAGAGAATAAAACCAATAAGCTTAGATATAACCTGGATGTTTTCATCTGCATTTATCCAATTTTCCTTTCCTCCACTCATTTGATGTTCAGCTCTCTTTAAAAAAAGGGCTCAAAGTTAAAGTTTTTTCATAAATGATTAAAATAAGTATGAAAAATGCCTTGAAAGCATATAAGCAAATATCTTATGTTTAAATTTAGTTTTGGCAAAGTGTATTTGTAATAGTTTTGTTTTAAGGAGAATAGAACTATTTCAACCTTTGTTGTAACCTCAATATCTTTATATTCTTCATCAACTTTGTCTGCACTTATCTTATTTTCATTTCCCTCGTCTATTTTGTGTGTGATTGTCTTAAAAATAGGAAAGAAACCAAATGATCAAATTGTGTAAATGTATCAAAACATTGCCTCAAGGCATTTTGAGTGTCATTTGTATTCAATCTATATGTAAGCAAAGTTTATTAAGAAAAGATCATCCCTTGCTTTATATTCAATCAAATTCTTTTGTTCAACATCTGATATCAATAACCTTGAAATTATTAAAAAACCTAATATTTAGCACTTGAGCCTGATTGTTATCATTAAGTGCTCCATAGACACCTTCATCAATGTGTTTTACACAAGTTATTTTAGTAACAAGGTAACAAAAAAGTGAAAATAATATCCATTTACCTTCTGATTTGAATCTTTTATGAAATCAAGCTTAGGTATTTCAAGACTCAAAGTAACCTATAATGAAGGAATTCAAAAGTCTGTACTTTTTTCCTTCTATCAAAATGACTATGTTTTAGTACTAGAGACAAAGAAAATTTGAAGCAAACTGATAAATATTATGTAAGATAATATTCTAAGAATTTCATGAATTCTGCAAATTTCAAGAAATAGGAATAACAAATTTGTTATTTGTAATAAATTAATAAGTAATAAACCTTAAACGTTTTTGATAGATCTTCTTCAATTGCTTTCAAAGTAGCCTCCATGTCATAGATTTTGACATACCCTTCGAACTTATTCTAATTAATATAACAAAAAAATCATGATTGAAAATGATCATACTTATTAAGTTAAGGAAACATTAAAGGAGGATTTATTTGAAGAATACCAGAAAAGAATACAAAATATTGCAAACCATTGATGTTCAATCAAAATTCCATCTAAGCATCTTAGCTCCAGTATCATTATTATCATCAAATCATAATAAACACAAATTTTGCATGGCTAGATTTGCTTGTCTTTCAAAACTCACCTGTTGTTTTGTTTTGATTCTTTTAAGTTTCTTCCTACGTGTGGCAGCATCTTTTGCTTCTATTTTAGGAATGATTGCTGCACAAATTTGTTCAGACCACAGCGCTGAGAAAAAAAAATTCTTTGTAAACTTGAAGCAAAGATAATTATGTGGTGATGTATTGAAGTATTTTCATTACAAAAGGAAAATTGTCTTTTTATAGAATTGTAACAAGTACCCTTTTTGTTACTGTTAATTCAAATATTCCAATTATTCCAAACTTTCAAACAATAAATTGAGACGTAAATATTTTCGGGGTTCCCTTACTTTTAATTAATCTTTTCCTAGACTCTTTTCTTATTTTTTTTCACAGTCGTACATACAATAAAATATTTCTTCTTTAGTTTCTTTCTAATTTGTTTTCCTTCCCATTCCAATGTTGACTCGTCTTGTGATATATCTCTCCTGTTGCTCCTCCAATTCAGATCTGCCTTCTTCTTGATTTGCTTCGTTATTTATACTTTTCTGAGATTTGATTATTCGTTGATTTTCGAATCGTCTTGGTCACGTTTTTTGCAAGGGAAAGTACTTTTTCTTTCTGAAGGTAAATTCCTGAAGAGATCACGTTTCTTGCAGGGAAAGTACTTTTCTTTGTGAAGGTAAATTCCTGAAGGAATTATTGATCAAAGTCTGAAACGTTTTGGCTACAATTTTGCTGGGAAAGTACTTTTCGTTGCGGAGGTAAAATCCTGAAGGAATTATTGATCCGAAACGTTTTGGTTGCGTTTTCTCTAGGTTTTTCTTAATAAAAAGATGTCTATATTACAGAATCCTAAAAATGAGCATAACAGCTCATCAAGTTTCCCAAGACCATAAAAGTATGTCATCCAATTGACTCTAGGAGGGGTAAAGCCCCCAGCATTTTTCATTTTTTTATTTGCAGCACTGTAAAAATACAGGGCCAACTATGTAGTTACTGATCCAATTTCATTAAACCCTAAAAGCAAAGTTTACGCCTGAAAATTCAAATCTGAAGAGTGATAAATGCACAATGAAAGCGCTGTGAAAAATAAAATTTTCAAATAAGCTCTGCCTTCTGATAACGACCGCACCTCTGTCAAAATTTTCAAGTGTAAAGATCAAAATAAATAAATTGAGATTATATGACACGAAAGATGGCAATATTTTGTAAAGTTCCTTTTACCCGATAATGAGGTAAGTGACTTAATTTGAAGTATAATCAATTTTCTTCTATTTTTTCAAAATTGTGAATGGCCCGTAGGTTATGAAAAGGGCTATCACCTAGCAGACTGTAGTTCCATCTTTCCTGCTTTCTTTGCAAAAAACTGCAAGTCTAATATATCTCATCCAGCTCATTCGCGATCTTCATGGAATCATCCCCCCCCCCAGAAAGATGGGGGGAATCAGATTTTGGTGCCAGGGGGGAAGTGAAATTTTCAAGCTTGATGGCGGGAGAAAGGCGAATCGGGGGTATATTCAGTCCCCTACCTAGTGGGGGGAGTAATAGGATAAATACAGACCTTCCTGGTGTGTTTGGGCATTCAGACTTATGAGCCTGTCTTTCTAGGGAAAGTCTTTTTTTTGCTATAGTAGCTTGCAAATTGAGGCGAGTCTGGATCATCACTTCGAAACCCTTTTATACAATACGGTTAGGGGGATTTCCCAATTGGGTGGAGCACGAATTTTAAAGACAGGTGGGGGGGGGGAAGGCCAGATGGGGGATTTTAGCTCTTATTAGGGGGGGGCCAAAAAGCTGGAGGACCCCATGATCTTGGGTGTTGAAAATTTACATGTCGCGATCATCGGAATTTCATTTTTTTGACATTGCATCAAAAAAGTGATATATCTTGAACTGCCTAAAAGAGGAAACTTGATGCAGTTTTTTAGTGTATTTTCTCTGATAAATTTTAAGTATTGTGAAAAAAACAATGAGCATTTTTGGTTTTAAAAAAAGTAAGTGATGATCTGTTGAATCTTCCCATTTGATTTTGTTCCTATATTTTTCGTGCCAAAAGTCCCAACGAACAACCTTCCTATTTGCCCTAGAAATGCCAGAAAGGCGGCTGTCAGGTGTAAAACAATTGACTTTTCTTGGCTCTGCACTACTTTGAATTATGGAATTTTTTTCCTATAAATATATACCCAGAAGGATTCTGTGTGTACCAGACGCCTGCGTTCGATAGGATCGATCATCGGAACGGCTCGATGACGGATCGATATGTGATCGATGGATTTTCTCTAACAAGGTACTGTCTCCTTGATACTCAGTGTGTACTCAGTTTGAAAAACATTAGCATTCATTGTAAAGCAGCACAGCTGCTAACTAACCCACCCTTCACACGTTACATGGCACCACACCCCTTCATCATCCCCCTGTTTGTGCCCCCATCCATTCCAGCAGCAATAGAGAAAGCAAGTGATTAGAACCCAAAAAATCGACCCAAAAGAAAAACATAGAACATAGAATTCAGTGCTTTGTTACCAATGACAGTCTCAATACTAAAATGAAATCCAAACTGAAAAAAAAACTCACAAACCTTCAAAGAATCCTTTCTCCATGCTTGGCAAAACGAAATTTGAGTCCGCCATCTTGTTCGGCTTCAAGCATGTCAAGTAATCTACCACGATTGATGAACTCAGTACTGGTCCATCAAAATCAGATCCGATAAGCATCGGTTACGCTGCGAAATAGCGAAAGAGAAAAAGAAAGTAGACCGTTCGTGATCGGCTTACTTTCAAAAGCGTAAACCGTTAACCATCGAATACTAATCACATAGACGGGTGCGCTAATAAATAAATTCTCCTATCTGGCTTATTCCAAACCCCCATTTATTTAGGTACCCAAGAGTAGTTAGAGCCTTTAATGGACCTTATTTTATTAAAAGTTTTCAATTTTTCTTTTAAACAAAGATACTATCCAGTGTATAAGTTTTTTTTATTCTAAAAATTTTTGTTTATCATATTGTTTTGAAAAGATAGAATCAATGTTTGAATTAAAGAATTTTTTTCACTCAATTTTCAATATTTTGATCCAAACTTTTGAGGCGGAGATTCTGACATAAAACTTTAACAAGTCTCCTGTTATTTTTAATGCCTGTTTGATCATTTCACTTTTTTATGACACCTTTTGATAAAAATTACAGTACCATAAAAATGTGAAAAATGATGGGATTGTTTTGACTCATCACTTCCTATTTAGAAAATAAGTATATACCTTTAAGGGAACTAATTCTGGCGAATTTAGACGAAATTTGCCAAAGTTCGTTCCTGCCAAAATTAAATATTTTGCTCACTCGCCAAAATAAGTTCCCGCCAAAATTAAATTTTTTGTTTCCTTGCCTAAATAACCCTGAAATTCATCAAAATTTCTCAAAATAAGGCAAAATAGATAAGATTTCCGCTGTCATGCGCCAAAATTAAAAAAATTCACTGTTCGCCAAAATAAGTTCCCACCAAAATTAAAAAATTTAGGATATTTGCTGTCTGCCGAAATTAGTTCCTGCCAGAAAAGGTTCCCTCAAGGTATTTGAAAATTTTCAGAATTTTTCAACCATTTCCAATCAAAACCAAAATCACAAAAATTCTTGTAATTTTTGTTAACAACTATCAGTCTCGAGATTTGTAAAAAAATGTCTGGACACAAATGAACAAAGTAAATAATGCATGTAACATATCTTTAACCAGGACCCTAGTTAACTGGCATAACACAATCTAATCAAAAAAAAACAAAATCATTAATATATTGTTTGGTAATACAGTACTGAGAAACAAACAAAAAACAATTTTCAAATACACAATACAATAAATAGACAAAAATAGGCAATTCTTTTGAAAATAGATGACCTGATTTAATTTTTTCTGAGGATTAATTGACGATTGTTGAAAATGACGTCCCTTACGCTATTACACAAACAAATAATTTTGGTAACAGGCAGAGCATTTCACAATATTAAGAACCACCTCCAGAATTACCTCTCAAAATTAATTTCATTATGATGACTGACTGATTAATTTAGAATATAGTTTGCTTCTGTTTGCTTTCTATAATTTGTTAAAATTACCTAGCCAAAGAATTCATCTATGTAAATTTGTTCCAGATTATCTTCTACGTAAGCAATAGTTTTTTCATTTGCCAGAAACCAGTCTTCCCAAATTAAAAATCTGGCACACTGTTTTAAAAGTAGTATCCAAGCTTTCAATACTCTTTCCATTTTTAGCCAATTGAATGTACGTTATTTTTGTAAATCTCAGATTCTGTCCATGAGATGGCAGATGGCGCTTAATTAGTCAATGACCCAGGCATAATCAATTGTATATTTTAGTCCACTTTCTACAAATGACATACTGTACATCACAATTTTACGGTTGGGGTACCGTGAAAAGGGGTAACTTGCATCAGTGGAGGCTAACATGCATAGCCCTCAAATGAAAGACCCGGCTGGTCATTAAAATACACATACGCAGCTCCGCTCGCAGCTCTTCTCTACCATTTTTGTTTTGATTTATTTTCGTATTTTAATGACCAGCCAGGTCATTCATTTGAGGGCTATGCATGTTAGCCTCCACTGATGCAAGTTACCCTTTCTCACGGTACCAATTATTTTCATACATATACTGCTGCAATAACCCTCACAATTTCAGTTTGTAGCCTGCTGTGAGCTCTATCTCTAGTGACAGTGTGAACAATACATTATCCAAATTTTAAGATATTCCAAATATTGTTAGTGTTAGTAGCAACCTTTTCATCATCGCTGTTGATAATTCTAATCTACCAAGTCTACCAGCCAAGTCACATATATCAAGATATCCAAAGAATCCATCCAGTGACAAATTGATTCGGTGTTATAATAAAATACACCAGAAGCCAGTAGCCAGAAAATTAAAGTTATGATTCAAAAAAACATCATTGCGAAAAAATATTTTTCAGCATTGGGTGTTAGATGTATATATTTCAATTCAAATCACAATACATCTTATCCTTGATTTGAAGTCGCCCATCTGTTTTTGAAATGTCGTTTCAAGGAGCAGGATATATACAGATATAATATGGTTGATTATTTTGATGTTTTTTTATATTTCGATATTTATATTTTACACCTAAATAGATTAAAAAAAGTTATATCAAAATCAACTGAATCCATGAGTGATATTAAACCGAATACTTTTCATCTGAACAAACATAAAGCCAGGTAAACTAACTGAAAACCTTAATTTTCAACAAAACACAGTCTGACAGTTCACAAAAAATAGCACAAAACATTGAGCCAGGCCAGTCTGAAAAGAGCCAGGCCACAAAAAAGAATGGTATGGACTTAAAGTTTGGTCATATAACAATGCTAGAAAATTATTTTTAATCATCAAAAAATTCTCTAACATAGTATTTCAAAGCCATTCTTTGGGTCATTATAGCAAATACACAGAAACCAGTCAGCCATCTTGTTTTTGCGAAATTCCTTCCTTCTGGCCAAAGTTCAAGGTTCAAAGAGCAGAAATGGAAAGAATAATTATTCTAAAATCAAACCAATCCAATTTGTTGACACATTTCATGATAATTAGACCATAATTAGCAAAATTACATGGACAAGTAGTTCCAAATTTGGTGGCCTTCGAGTTTTGGCGGCCATTTTTTTTAATCTTGTCGGCAACTAACGTGCAGATCAAAGGAAATTTATTTTTATTGTTCGAACAATGAGATAATTTTGCATAATTATGCGCTTAGACGTCTTGTTTTGGTTATAAGTCTTTGAGTTGAAGGACGATGAAAGAAACCCACAGAGTGACCAAAACGACCACAACGAAAAAGAAGGAAACCCACAGAATGACCAAAACGACCAGAAAAACAAAGAAGGAAACCCACAGAATGATCAAAACGACCAGAACGACAAAGAAGGAAACCCACAGAATGACCAAAACGACCAGAAGGACAAAGAAGGAAACCCACGGAATGACCAAAACGACCAGAACGGCAAAGAAGGAAACCCACAGAATGACCAAACCGACCAGAGAGACAAAGAAGGAAACCAATTTCCACGAGGATGCTACGGAGTACTTCTTAGTAAGTTATGCCTTTTTCTTAAAAGATAAAAAAATATAATTCAAAATGTTGAATAATGCGATTAATGACCTCGATTGCAGGGTGAACTTTTATATCGATAGGAGCCATTAAGTCACACTCCAAAAGTCTTTCCACAGTTGGCTAAATTTTGATAATTTTAGTCAAAGTTTTTCATGAGTGACGGAAAATCAGGAAAAATCCATCAATTTTCTTAAGACCTATCAGTGTTTTATGGATAGATAACAAACAAAATTTTGAAGGTTGTTTAAATGGTCCCATATCATCATGAGGGCCAATTAATTTTTCATCCACAAACATTGTTGTACAATGAAAGTTTATTCCCATTTATTTCTTGATTCAAACTCACGTTACTTTTAAAACAGCTTTGTGTATGACCCATTAAACGGTCAAACAATTTGCTTTTTATTTCTCGAGCATGTAATTTTCTCAATATTTATGATTATGGTCTTTATCATTTCAATGTATCATGATTCAATATTTTCGGGAGAGCGGACATTGTTATATTGCTCCTGTAAAAAGGTAACTTCCTAAATTTTCTATTCCCTAAAATTGTCCATTACCAAAAAATGCATTACATACCTTTTTTTCAGGCATTATAGGCTGATTACTTTGTTACTTATTCATGCCTGAGTTACCAAGCCAAGCAGAACCCAAGCCAAGTTGCTTAGTATTTGAAAATTTTCAGGCCTTAGAAATCAGTTGCTTTTTATGAAATTTTCTTACCCTTTATATCGATATTTTTTATTTTTTAGGGAAATACCGATGGCATGACAGTTATTTTCACTGGACCAAAGGTTTGTATATACTGTATTAAAAGCAACTAGCCGGTACCCGGCGTCGCACGCCGGTTTAGATGTTTGCTGAACGCATTTTAAGTCCTTTGAGATGTTGGGCAGGTGGCTTAAACACGATGAAATCAAAATTAAAGGGAAGAATTCTCTTGAAAGTTTGACTCTATCCCTCCCGGGTGACATATCTTTTAACCATATTTTGAAAAAAATTTTTGTGGCAAAAATGATCAGAAAACGGAAAGGGCGTCATTCCCAAATTACACCATACCGGCGACCAGCGAGACGGCATGCAATTAGATTTTTTTTCTCCCTTCACTCGCATTATATTTGCCGTAGTTCTTGATGTTTAGGAAAACTTTGATGTCAAGATAAGCGGAGTGAAATAATAGACATGACACGCGATTCGTCGAAAAAAGGCCCTAGTGAGGTGCTCGCTAAAGTTATCTGTGAGAACCTGTCATACTTGAGGTTTCCTCTTTTCTTGCGAAATTTACAAATTTTCACAAGATCAATAATTCCTGAAATTTAAAGCATAAGCTATCACGAATTAGAGGAATTTGTAATCATAAACTTTCATGTATGTTACACGACATGTCTAAAAAAATATAGTATCCGTGAAAGTATGCCATTGGGTCATTTATACATCAAAAGAAGCTGATTTAAACATATATAGAATACGATATCAGCTGTTTCGACTTGGTTTACTTAACTCACTTAACTCAAGGAAAATAATATTTAAAACTCTAAATTTGCTCCATAGCATAAAATTTTGAAGAAAATAGGCTGGTTTTTGGCGCCGTCTCTACTAAGCGTGAGACATCGGCAAAAAAATTGTGATTTTTTTTTTGAAAGAAGTGCAAAACCTCTGGTAAAGAAGGGGTTAAAATATCAAAGCAATGAAAATTTGGCCCATCTTTCTTTCAGCTTGTTCAGCCATGTATGCAAGATATCCATCCAAACTAGATGTTCGTGTTTGTTTCTCAATCTCCAAGATTGAAACAATGTGACGCACGTCTGGTGAAAATGGTTGTCTTTTCAAATCTCCTATGATCATAACAAGTTCGCATACCAGCTCAGTTATCTTTTGTTTCTTTCTCGAATTTTCCAACTCGACTTCCAACTTTGCGTTTTCACAAATCAATTGTAACTCCCTTTTTGTATCAGTATGCTCATTATTTCGTTTCTCGATAGCTTGCTGATGAGATAATTTCCCTAGTATCTCGCCAGTTTTAATTTCATGCGCGCGAATTTTGTCAGCAGGCATCTAAGGTAAGTTTGAATGAAATATTATTGGTGGGAAGAAATTTTGACGAATGGGTCAATTCACCAAGATTGGATTATTAGGGGCCTCAAGTAAAATCTAAATTTTATACTAAGGAAACCTTAATTAAAACAAAGTACCTTTGATGCCGTGAGTTCTAGAGCAATATTTTCGTCTTGACCGTTGTCATCGGGTGGTTCCGGTATTAGTTCTGGTTGTGAAAATTAACAAGTGGATGGGCCCGTTTATTTGGCACCTAAGAGTAATTCTTTTAAAATATTACAGAGCGTGGGAATGTGGGTGCGTGGTTTGTTTCTTATAAAGCAAAAATGCTTAAGAAATAAAAACTTTTATCTTCTGCAGAATTCATTACCGGAGATGAATGAAATAGAGAATTAAAATGCCTGTCCCAAAGTTTTATTTATCTTCCTGAATTCCTATCTTTACAGTGCAGGCTAGACTTTATACCGAAAATGTTTATTACCATGTGAGATTAATACCTAGGTCCCGAAAGACTTCCAAAATATCTGAGATCCTTTTTTCCAAATGTCCAAGGGTTCCTCTCTGATCTATAACGCGAAAGGCTTTTCCATTTGTTCCATAAGGACAATCAATTTGTTTGATAACAAAAGATTCATTCTTTTCCACCGAAAATTTACACAAATGATATCCCTTCACAAGAGCATTAAACTCGATTCTGTACAACATTTTTATAAGTATAACTTCGTCCGCCGAGTGTTATCAAAAACAAGAAATTATTATCATCAACACCACGTTTCAACAAGTGATCAAAAATAACAAAAACATCATCATGGAAGAGAACTAATTTATTCTTTATTGCGTAATTCGAATGCGAAATGATTGCGAAGAGAAAAAGCTGAAAACACTTTTATGTGCGAAGGAGAGTACTATTATCCTTATTTGTTAAACATTCGAACGTTGTGAAAAACGACTTTTTTATTATTTTTGTTCGTGGGCGAGTTTCTCTTGTCTTTTGTGCCTTTCTCTGTCGATCTGTGTGGACGAAAAATCTCAAAAATCTCAAAGATGTATAAAATCACAGCAGAAGAAGTTAACGAACAGACCTTGAACGAAATTCAAGACTTTTTGAAAGATGAAGATGTTGAATTTACAACAAAAAGATCATTTGACGAACGGGAAGGTGAAGTAGACGATCAAGAAGATTTTGAAGTTGAAGAAGTAAGTTTTTGTTTTTATTTCCAAGTGAAGTTGCACGGTCCGTCTCTCATGATATGCACCACTGCAATGACTTCACGAAATTATGCAACTTTTCTGTTTTTGTTCCACCCAAGACGTCCCTTTTTCTATTGTTTTAAACTTTGGGGCAGTCTGGAGCGAGACTTTAAAAATTGTCGGATTTGGCTGAAATTTGGCACACTTCTTTCTTGGGTGAATATCTGGGGATAGTTTTTTTCATTTTTTTCATTCATTGATTTTTTGGGCATGGGGACGAGTTTTTCGCCAAAACGAGGCTGAAACTTTGGGACAGCCTGGAGACTTCAAAAATTGTGGAATTTGGCTGAAATTTCGCACACTTGGGTGAATATATGGGGGTCTACAATTGGGCATATGTATTAATAATTTGAAGCTACTGAAGTTGAGCCCAGTGCGTTGCGCACGTTCGTCCTCTAGTTCTGAACCGCCCCTAAAAGCCTAGGATTAATAGGGTTAAATATAGTATTTTCGTCGTTATTTCGAAGCTGTCCAAAGTCAGGAAAAATGTCTAGATTTTGTGTGGTTTTAACGGTTTTAAAAATATTTTTCTTGTAGGCTGACTTGGACATTCCTCAATTAAAATTGGACACCAATCAGTGGTTAGAACGGCACCCAAACATAAGCCGGAAGTTGTTTGCGGAAGAAACTGTGAAAAGAAGGCCAAGCACATTCTCCGATCTTCTGAATCAGAAGATCAAACATAACCCATCAACTGAGCTCGGGGAAAAAAGTTTGGCGCGAATTGAAGGCCTTTTTAAACAACAAGGCAGCGCAAGCAGCTCTCGTCGAAAAAGCTGCATCAATTGGACGTTGTAAGTTTACTCCAGTGTATGCTTTGTTTTCTCCAGTACTGATATATTATCTTGCTAGCTTGTAATAAATCGGGGTTTCAATTTAGTTCCATTGCCGCTACTAGATTTTGTGAAGACGGGCGCCATCCATTTTTGGAGATTGACTGACTGGAAGGGGTGGAATGCCCAGAAGGGGAGATAAGACTCCCGCTCTTCCGAAATATGCTGTAATCTAACATGTCTCTAGACACATGCTGGTAGAAACTACTTGGAACTGGAAAAGAGTCGTAAGCCAACAAAATTTGCATTAACTGTTGCAAAGAAGCCAGAGGAATTGAAAAATGGGATTATTGAGCCTGGTCGTACCATAGGGGCTAACATCATTGAATTGGATGGCGAAAAATTGGCTTTACTTAAACGTATGTTTTTATTTCGTTATTGATTTGTCTCTGTCTCTAATTTTGCTACCAAATACTTATCCTACGCTTTTGAGTTATGCCACCATTCCGCTGTTAGTGTTTCCGCTACCTCATGGCTGAGGTTGAGTTGATATATCACTGTTTTTCAGTCATTCAAAGGGTATGTATTTAGCTATCAGTGCAAACCGAATTATAACCAAATGAAAATTACTGAAATAATCACATTCTACAATTCACCCACATCAAAAACTAAATTCGCTGGGTAAAAATATATTCACTTATTTAATTAGAATTCAACTAAAATAAAAAACAAAATAAATCAAACAACTGGTGACCACTGTTAGCTTGCTGTGAAACAGCAAAAAAACTTTAAAAAATTAACCATTCTCTTTACTTTGACCGCTCAATTTATTAGGTACCTGATAGTAAGTTAGTGAACTTTTCCTATTTTACATGGTTTGTTTCATTTCCTATATTTTTAGGATTGATGAAGTATCATTATAAAGAAAAATTTACAAATGACATGTGGCGTACCTGTCGCGAATCCATTAACCAATCCGCCAGAGATATGCGTGGTCTTGAACGTGAGCAAGATGCCCAAATTTGAAACCACTGTAGATTTAGTTTTTATTTTCTTGTCACTATCACTGTAAATACACTAACTTGACTGCGTTTGTAAATATAACTTATTCTCAGGTGCCTAATAAACCAACTTTTTTCAACCCATCCAAGGACCTTATTAGGGCCCTCCACCCGTCCATTATAATTTTGACCAAAATAATTAAAGTTCAATGGAAAGTCCCTTATCCTTTCATTGTCCTTATTTTGAGCCCCTTTTACCCCTTTTGCCCCTATTACCCCTTTATAATTTTTGGAAAATTTACCATCCCATGCTTTTTTGGCACCTCAGAGTATCTCATTACAATGTAAATATATTAATAGAAACATTTAATCGTTCAATTGCCTTCTTTTTAAAATTAATTTCGGATAGAAACAGAAATAATTCGTAACACAATTTAGCTTCGCTCATAAAACCAAACCCAAACCATTTCGGGGAATTTACAATTACACTCGTTTTAACTTGTAAATTCTTGCAATTGCTTACAAGATTTTGTAACTTTCAACTTTCAAATTTTTGCATTGTTCTTTACAAGATTGTGCACAACTCCGCAAATTTGTGCAGAAATGTGCAAGATTTTCTATAAGAACTTATAAAAGTATGTAAAATCTTGTGACAAATTCTTTCAAAAAATTGTAAATTTTTGTAAAATCTTTCCAAGATTTTTGACCTGGGTTGAGATTAATGACCCCCATTTTCTATTTTTTGCAATATAGTCTGCTGCTGCCTTGATTGGGTGTTTACTATTTGCAGATTCATGTGTTACTGTTATTCCAAAGATGAATTCTCGTGATTTATCAGCATTTTCATCATACTTTTCCACCAAGTATGGATGATTGGTGTAAAAGTCCTCATTGATTGCTAACTCCAATGACACTGCTGAACGTAGAATGTTATTTAGTTCTTCCGACCCACCAGATAAAACGATAGAGCACGAGTTGAATAGACAATTTCCATCTGCAGTAGACCTAAAGATAGGAAAATATAAAAAATTGTATTGAAGGCACTTTGAGCCTTTTCCTGTATGGCTTATTGCAAAGGCTTTAAAAAACTGCTGATGTTCTTCTTAGCATTATTTTCCATTCACAATCCAAGAAATGAGGTGGAGGCAAAAATAAATTTCAAATGACTGCCATTTTGGGTATTTTCTTAAAAAGTTCCAGGTCAGTGGGAAAACGGAGTATCGCCGTTGGGTGAAAATTTGAAAATTTGAACTGGACAGAGTATTAGAACTTTTTTGATGCAAGCCTATTTCAATCCCTGCAGACAGTTTACATTCTAAATCTGAGGTCAATCTGATGAGTGTTTCAGGAATTATGGCCAATTTTGGGTTTACAAAGTACACGTTAAGTACACAATTTTGCTGCAAAAGCCATTTTGGCTATTTTAAGGGAAAAAGTTCCAGGTCAGTGGGAAAACGTAGTATCGCCAATGGATGAAAAGTTGGTTTTCTAAACATGGACGTTTCAACCATCTGTGGGAAACTTAAGCCGGAAGCCAAGTACTGACACAATGAGCGAACAAATTCTGATTTGAAAGCTCCCTTATGGGTAATTAGGGGGGGGGTTCATGGTTGGCGGAGGAGCGGAATCGGCCCTTTTTTCGAACGGAGTGGCGGAATTTGGCGAAAATTTAGACGGAATTATGGAAATTGGGTTCTCTGACGGAGACGGAAAATTAAACAATTTTAGTGCGGAAAAACGGAATTTAGCAAAAAAAGTTGCGGAATTTCGGAATTGGTAAAAGATATTCCAAATTTGCGGAATTTTCGACAAAAATATTGAATTTCAAAGGAATTTTCGGTTACGGAATTTTGGTTCAATTTAAGACGGTTTGACGGAAATTGGAGAAAAAATTGGCGGAATTGCGGAATTGGATACCCCCTGAACCCCCCCTAATTATAATATCATTAGCATTTTCTAAACTTCTTCCCATTCTTTTATCAGTAAAGAAAATCAATGAGCGTATTGTTATCGAAACCTTCCAAGGAAATCCCAAAACTGTCATCATTTCATGCTATTCCCCACATAATTCACTACCCGAAGAAATGGTTTCTGATTTTTACGATGATTTATGTCACATCGTTGATACGATCCCTCCCCACCATATGCTGATCATTGGTGGAGATATGAACGCAAGAACTAACAACAGATTTTCTTTGCACACTATAACCGACAGAAATGGTGTTTTCCTACAAGATTTTACTAATCAATTCAATCTAATCATTGGAAATACGTCCTTTCAGAAACCTACGGCGAAACTTTGGACATATTGATCTCCAACAGGCTCACTGTCCCAAATCGTCTACATCATCTATCGAAAAAGATGGAGAAACAGTGTCCTTGATTGTCAAGCATTTTCGTCTTCTCATCCTGTTGGCAGTGATCACAGAATTGTATCGGCAAAAATAAAACTTAGCGTCCGTCGCCCTCCTCCTACAACTGTGAAGAAGTTATACTGGCAATATCTACCTAGGGACAAAAATCTCTCCAATCGTGTTGATAGTTCAATTAAAACCCAGTTTGATAACCTTCCAAGAAACCAACAAACTTACTCTTCGTTCGTCAAAATTGCCAACAAAATAGGTTCTCAACTTCTCCCTACAAGGGATCGTCCTCCTCAAACAAACTCTGTTGACGTTCACGATGTAGTAGTTGCTCGGAAAGCCACTTTAAGAGCATCAACCAGAGCTATTCAAACAGCTCAAATCAACCTAAGAAACACTTACGACAGATCTGAAGACACTCGCATCAATGATATCTTAAAATCATTTGAACACCCTGCATCACCCTCATCAGTGAAACATGCATGGGATCTTGTAAAGAAAATCTCTGGCAAAAAAGCTCGCAGTGTTATCTTCATTGAAGGAGAAAATCGCCTTAAATGTTGGGAAACTCATTTCAAAAACCTTTTGAATTCAGAACCTCAAAATCGGACTGCTCCTGATCCTGTGCATAAGGTTTTTGATGAATGGAATGAAATCCCATCTGGCTTATTTTCTAAAGAGGAAACAGACAAAGCAGCTCAACAATTGAAAAACGGAAAAGCCCCAGGTTCCGATGGGCTACCTCCAGAGTTTTGGAAATTGCCTAAGCTAGAGAAAAACTCCATCAGTTCTGCAACGAAACCTTCCTTGGCAATCGCCCTCCTGAATGGGGAATCGCAAATCTAATCCCAGTCCCGAAAAAAGGTGATCTAACAAAAACAGACAACTACAGAGGTATTGCACTATCGCAAATTGCTGCCAAAGTTTACAACCGTTGCATCCTAAATCGAATTCGTCCTGTTATCGATAAGGTTCTCCGACCCAATCAAAATGCATTTCGTAAAGGCCGCTCGACCTCTGCTCATGTCCTTGCCCTCAGAAGAATCGTCCAAGAACTGAAAAACCACAAGAAAGAAGCCGTCATATCATTCATTGACTTTCGAAAAGCCTTTGACTCCGTTAATCGTTCAAGAATGTTTGAGATTCTTACCGCCTACGGAATTCCTGTTACTATCGTTAATGCCATTAAAATCTTATACAAAGACACAACCGCTTCAGTTGTCACCCCGGAGGGAGAAACCGAACCTTTCTCCATTAAAACAGGTGTTCTACAAGGCGATCCGCTCGCACCCTTTCTTTTCGTCATAGTCTTGGATTACGCTCTTCGAACTTCGATTACTTTTAACTATGGTTTCACACTTAAACGTCGTCAAAGTCGTCGCTACCCAACTGAACGTCTCTCTGACTTAGATTACGCTGACGATATCGCTTTAATCGAGGACGAAATAATTGCTGCTCAAGAGTTGTTAACAGCTGTTGAAAAAGCCTGTCAAGACGTTGGGCTCTTTCTGAATGCACCAAAAACAAAATACATGCATATCAATCCCTCTTCGAACACACAATTAAACTCATCCGATGGATCCAAAATTGAACGAGTCGACGATTTTAAATGTCTCGGGAGCTTCACTGACACCAACCACGACATGGAAGTACGTATCGCTCAAGCTTGGAGCGCCCTGCATTCCCTATCTAATGTTTGGAAAGCTTCCATTAAAAAATCTACAAAAACTGATGTATTTAAAGCTTGCGTAGAATCAATTCTCCTCTACGGATCCGAATCCTGGTGTCTCAATGTCAAACAAAGTAAACGACTTGATGGAGTTTATACTAAAATGCTAAGGCGTAAATATTATATATTTCTTGGCAACAACATGCTACGATCCAACAAATTTACGGCAATCTTCCCCGTATCACTTCGGTTGTACGCCAACGGCGACTCAAACTTGCAGGTCATGTCTCAAGACATAACGAACCAGCCGGAAAATTGACAACATGGCTTCCAGATGCTCCAAGACGTGTCGGTCGCCCCTATGTCACCCTCAAATTGATTATTGAAGAGGAAACTGGTCTTGCCGGTAAAGATTTGCTAACAGTCATGTCAGATCGTCAAAAGTGGAAAAAAGACTTTGTCAATGCTTCACCTCACGGATGAATCAAGGCAAGGCAAGGCATTAACATTTGTACCACACCACTCAGTTTTTATTTGACGTCAACTAGATCAGACGCTTTTGCAACGCTCTTCGAAAAAATGGCTGAAAACAAATAAAAACATCAAAATTCATGAAAATAACATCAAAATGGATAAAGATCAGCCTTTCGAAGCAGCCTCACCACCTCAAGCTTGCACGCCGTCAAGATGTACTGAAGACGAAGACCTGGATCGCTTAACATGCAAAAAATGTAAAGGATCAGTTCATTATGAGTGCACACAGTTACCCCTGTATCAACTACAAATATTCGTGACATCATACAACGATCATTACTTATGTTCAAACTGCGTACGAATAACGAAAAACCTAAGAAAAAAAGTGGGAAAAAACACTCAACATATGATGCAAAATGAACTTAAAAAGAAAGACGACGTCATACAAAAACTGAACAATGAGGTCAACACCAACACCAAAACCCGTGATTCCATCAAAAATGACTTAAAAACTTTTCTGGCAGGGAAAATACAAGAGATGGAGGAAAAGACAAGAAGCATGATAAAGGAGGAAATAAAGCACACCGCAGAAATAATGACGGAAACATCAAAGAAAACATACGCCGAGATTACCAAGAAACAAATTAGTTCGACATGGGAAAATACCTCTAAGTGAATAGGCCTCACGGTGAGATACCTTCCCATGTCCAACCATGTCCAGTAATGGGCGGTTGTAGAATTTTATTATTATTATTATATTATAAAAAGAAGACTTAAAATCTGCCGAAGAACAAAAACGGAAGGAAGAAAGTGAAAAGAGAGACATAAAATCTAGAAAACTGAATATGATCGTTCACAGGTTTCTCGAATATTCAGGCCCAGATAAGGAAGATGAAGAAAATGGGAAAAAATATGACAAATTTCGGTTCCGAGAACTCCTAGATGACATCAATGTTCCAGAGATCAATGTTACTCACCACAGATTAGGAGACAGAAAAACTAAGAATGGCCGTCCTCTGAAAGTCACCCTGCAAAGTCAACATGACAAAGATCTTATCATGAAGAATCTACACATGCTAAAAGAAACTTGTTTCTTTCAGGTAAGTATAACGGAAGATTTCACAATCAACGAACGGAAAAAGATCAAGGAGATGCACGAACAAGCAAAGAAACTTAACAAAGACAATAACAATAAAGGATTCAACTCGTGCGTAAGAGGAAGCCCAAGAACAAAACTACGCTTCGTTAAAAAATTACAAAACAGAACAAAAATATCTTCAAATTATAAACCAAAATGCTCTACAGAAGAAATCGTCACCGATTGGGCATTAACAGATGATGATGAATGATTCATTTTGTAAAATAGGCAGTCGAACTCTATTAGCTTTCAAGCTAGTACAGATTTGTACACATTTTTCGACTTTAAAGAATATATACATTAACATACATTAACATTAACTGCTTCAAAAGAACATCATTGGTTGTCCTAATTTCATGATCTCCTAGTCTGCACTTGTAAATTCTTGGTATCAACAACTTTGGACCAGCATTGTCAATTAGTATCCTTGGCTGACGAGAATTGTCTGTATTTGAGTCAAGCCAGCGAAGACTAGCCTCTAGCTCTGAACCATGTTCTGGACAAATAACAGGCTTATCTCTTAGAGCTAAGGAAACAGGTCCCAAAATAGTAGAGATGGAGTGAAGTATGAATAAACATCTTTCGCGTCATAAAACAGCTGCTGTGGATCAAGTGATATGACAGCAGATTTTAAATTTTCTTTAATTTCCAAACACTTTTTAATTGCATCTATCCAAGACTTATCCAGTAACATATCTGATACTCACTCACGGGGGCAGTGGCTAGGGCCAGACCTAGGGTCTCGCTCTAGAATGGAGAAGTGTGGCGCCTCCTTCCCTCCACCAGCCTGGGTGTTCGCCTTGAGCAAGCGTTACTCCACCCACGCTCCCCTTGTCAGGGTCACGACACCAACTGGCAATGATGTTCTGACAACTCGTCATCTTCATTGGCAAAAGCAATGTGGCTTGTCAACTCGGCATCCTCGTTGGTACCCTGGCGGATATCAGAATCAACTCGGTCCTATATCTGGCATCTATTGCAACAGACTATCTTCATTCGGCTGTCCTAGCTTGCTTTGCCGCCGTGTCCATGGAGTTTTCTGCCAAGGGAAGTTACTCTTGTCCCAAGCAGCTTCGACATACATTGGGACAGCCTTACAGTTTATATATGATTAGAACTGTGTATAGAGAGAGATACCACTACTGCATCCGAGAAAACCGATGAATACACGAAATCCTTTCAACCTCACGCTTGGTGCGTGGAATGTACGCACGACAAACGACACTTCCGATTCAATCAGACCCGAACGAGCAACTGCAATCATAACACGAAAACTCGCTAAAGCTAACATTGATATATGTGCACTGAGCGAAGTTAGACGAGAAGGACAAGGAAACCTAGTCGAAAGGGATTATACAATATACTGGAGCGGCGGCACTAAGAAGGAAGCCAGTGTTGGATTTGCTATTTCTAACAAATTATCTTCCTTCGAAATGACCACAGTACCGATAAGCGATAGATTGATGGTGTTAAGAATTCGACTCCATTCTGGAAAATATCTTAAACTTGTCAGTGTATACGCCCCAACTATGCAACGCACACAGGAAGAGAAAGAACTCTTTTACGAATTTCTCACGGATGTTTTACGTTCTGACAGAGACGACCTTTATCTTATTCAATTTACGTACGTTTCCGAATGAATGGCAACCTCTTCGACCTTAGAAGATTAAAAGCGAAAACGAAAACTTTCCACATGTATATCCGTGAAGCTCAATATGCCGATGACATCGCTGTGTTCAGTGATACGTCCGAAGGACTGCAATCTCTACTAACAAGCTACCATCTTACTGCCAAGAGATTCGGTCTGCAAATAAACGCCAAAAAGACTGAGGTTATGTGCCTAGGTCCTGAGTGTGACTTCTTTATTGACGAAACGAAACTTAAATGTACCGACCGTTTCAAATATCTCGGAAGTATATTGTCTAAAGAATCGAATCTCAAAGATGAATTGATCACACGTATCCAAGCCACATCTTGTGCATTCGGCAGACTAAAAGACAGAGTCTTCAACAACCATGATTTGACAACACGTACGAAAGTTACAGTTTTCAACCGATGTTTAATGCCTATACTTCTTTATGGTTGTGAAACATGGACTTTATATTGGGCTTATCCAGAAAAAATCCGTTAATAGGGGGTGGAGGATGAATTGTCCAGGGGTATTGAAAAAATGCCAAATAATTGAAATGTCCAGGGGGTAAATTGCAATGTCCAGGGGTAATTTTTTGTGTCCATGGGGTTGATTTGATGTTTGTCCAGGGGTATAACCCGTGTCCAGGGGGTTAAAAATCAAAATGTCCAGGGGTAATTCATGAAAAAAATAATATATCCTCCACCCCCCATGAACGGATTTTTTCTGGAAGAGCCCATTCCCACGAAATAAAGCAATTAAGAACTGTACAACAACGTCATCTGCGAAACATTCTGCATATTAAATGGGATGATTTTGTCAGTAACGAGGAGATATTAAGGAGATCCGATTCGGTAGATATCGAAGTTATGCTAGCCCAGAATCGACTCCGTTGGCTCGGTCACTTTGCCCGTATGGACAACAATCGAACTGTTAAGCAACTTTTTTACGGTGAACTAGTTCTAGGCAGCAGACCGATTGGGCGTCCACGCTTGAGGTACAAAGATAACATAAAAGCTCTACTTAAGACTGGTGACATCCTTCACTCGTGGAATGATTCAGTTTCAGACCGATCCGGTTGGAGACGTAATGTGTCATCTGTCTGTGAAAAATTGAATGTAAAACGTGTGGATATGTACGAAAGAAGAAAAGAAAGAAGAAAAAGATAGTATATATTTTTTTTTTCTTAGTTCTCTTGTATTTTAACTGTATTTTACTCGAATATCGAGTTTTAGGCGTATTATTATTATTATTACTCACTTCATCATTAAATATCTTTATCTTTTTGTGTCTGCTATTTTTTCTCTTTTTCTGACCACACGCTGCAAATGAATTGGCATAACCAGAATATTTTCCTTTAAAAATGTTCAAAATTATTACTCTTCTCCGCATATCCATATATATGGTATATCTTAGTTATTCATTAAAAACGACTGAAAAGAATGCAAGAAAACCTCACGGAGTAGCTTTCCGTGTTTGAGAATTCATCTTATGACTGAGTCTCTCAACTTTAGCTACAGAAAGCCACCACGGATAAGCTCGCATTATTCCCGCCAAAAATTTTATGCGCACAAAATATGTAAAACGAGTATGTGGAGTTCGTTTTGATGCTGGTGGTGGTGTACTTCACGAGCCCAGCAGAAAAACAAATTGGAACGAATAAAACAAAAAACCCTTAATAAAGACATGGATGTAGACGAAAATGATTACGAAAACGTAAGTGTATAATTCATTTTAGCATGACTATGTTATGATTAAGGTCAAAAGCTGATTAGCTGTAAAGTAATGGTGACTTAATCAGCTGTTAAAAGTGGTTCTCTATAGGTCCATGAGGGACAGATTTTTTAAGTATTTCAGTGGTTGCTGGTTCATTTACATGTCTACAGTCATTGCATAAGTCATTTATAGTTGTCATTCTGATGTTTAACATGAGTCCGTCAGTTGACATCATTTCGTCTTTTTGGGATTTATAAAAAAATTTGGTTCCAGAAATTGGTTACCCTGTAGCTTAGATTGAATTTTTAATCATACTTTTATTTGTTACAGGTGGTAAAAAGTTTTTGTAAATTCAAGAGGGCGCACTTTTAGACGCATTAACAATGGCAACCAGCAAGTATTTTCGTTTACACTTACAAAAGTAGGGATCCTTTCTATACCAGAAAAACCCATTCAAACAGTCTGCTATCTAAAGAGTGAGAATCCACTAAATCCTACTACAATGATTTGCAGGTATATTCCGTATGTTTGTATCATATATAATTTTTAATTTTATTTATCAACTTTGTTTTGAATTTATGGGGAGCCCATCCAAACTCAAACCCCCACCTAGCCTGGATATCCAGACTGTAAACTATTTCACCGTCTAGTTTTTTATAATCTTGTCTCAGGTTTACGGTCTGGTCGAAGTAACTCGTCTACAGGGATATCTGTCCCTGCATATGCGAGTGTCTCTAATTGGTCAGTACGCGCCCAGTCACCGAGTAGAATTTTCGCGGGGTTTTCGATATTTTTCGATGCGCGCGCATAATTTTATGAAAAAGCTGACATTGCAAAAAAAGATAAACAAATGAAAATGAAAACACAGGTTCATTTCTAAACAAAATGGCTGATGGAAAGGAGCCTTTATAAATGTGGCTGACGTTTGGATGTGGTTTGAATTAGTTTTGAGAGGCTTTTGAGTTTGTAAAAGAGGTTTTATGGTAAGTAATTATGTGTGTCTGCCTGGGTTTCCAAAGTTTTGAGATTCTGTCAACAAGGGTTCACTCACAGATTGTGTCATTCAAAACTGTATCAGACTTTTTTAGTTGCACCAGACTCTAAAATTTTAGAATCTTTGTAGGTTGAGGTAAGAGTTTTTTTTTCTAAAAGTTTGAGTCTGGATACCCAGGCTAGGAATTTAGGGAATTTAATTTTGCGGTTGGTCAAATTTTTTTTTGCGGATCACTGCATTGTTATAGTTTTTATTTCTCACGTTATGTTTTAATAAGAAACGACTTTACAAGGAACCTGAGGCTGAGATTTGACTGTGAATCTTAAGGAAACTCTCAAACTATACATGTATTTGAAATATTGAACATACAGAATGAAAGAGGACATTAAAAGTAGCATTTTAAGCAGTATTTTTAGGGGAAGATTGACTATATTTTTCTTGAAAAGTGCTACATAATCTAAGTACTAAGAAATTTCGCGGTCCACCGATTATAAAAATTTCGCGGTACACCAATTTTGAACAATTTCGCCGGAATTTAATTTTACGGATTGGAGACTTGGTAAATTTTCGCAGGAACTTAATTTTGCTAAACCTATTTCTTCCTTTAAGATATATCTGTAACATATAGTTGCCGAAAAAATGGCCGTATGCAAAAATTCTAGCGCTCTGTGCGGGCCATCAATCAAAGGGAACCCGAGACTTGAATATCGGGCTGTTTGTTTTGATTTTAGAACAGAAAAGCAATTGGAAAAAAACATTGAAAAGTAAGATTTTGCATGAAATGAACTTCTCTAAAATCAGCCCTGGCAATTGGCCGCGGCACGAGGCAAATACCGCGGTAAAAGCTGCCGCAAATTTGATTATCCCTTTTTTACCGCGGTAAATTTCTGACTATGTTAATAAAATTAGAGAAACTTTACTTCAAGTTCTTTGTTTGCTGATCAATTACGAGACATCTAGTACTTGGGATGACATGGGCTGTATAAGAGTTTC
Organism: Clytia hemisphaerica; assembly: GCF_902728285.1. Lineage (NCBI taxonomy): Eukaryota > Metazoa > Cnidaria > Hydrozoa > Leptothecata > Clytiidae > Clytia > Clytia hemisphaerica. The sequence goes on from NW_027103404.1 coordinate 26,875, forward strand.
TCAAAAGTCAATAAACAAAATAAATTTCTTTCCTGGAGTATAAGTTCCGGTGATGACTCGCGTATCGTTTGGTCTCGTATATCCGGTTCGCCCAATTGATCGTTAGTCGTTTGCTGGATCGGCTACGGGCTTCGTGTCTTGTTGTCTTCGTTTATCGTCGTCACATCACATGAAATAGATTTTAAAGTATATGTAAGTAAGGTTAATGTCCAGAGTCCTCGACCCGAGATGTTGCTTTGGAAAAAATCTACCATTTTTAAAACCCTCGCATGTCTCTTCTGAGCATGCGTACTTGGACCCAGATCTCTCAGACGCCCAACCACCCGTTCTTTATCACGCCCCAACGCCCTACTATTTGAGTACGAGATTGCGGAGAAAGTAATTTTCGCTCTATCTTCGACTGCGCGAAAATACGCTTCTCCTCTAACTCTGAACCATAGTAACTCCCAACAGTACCCTTAAACTCCCTTACCCACAAAAAGAAAAGACACAATTGTTTTCTTTAAATGTTGGTGTTCGGGTTCTTTTGTCAGCGCTGCGAATACAAAGAGCAAAGGTGTGAACAGTTATCATGATAATAAGTCTTCATTACCAAACCCCAGTCTCTGGACTAGCCTGTCACTACTGGTACAGAAAGATAAGAATAGGACCTGCTCTACCCATTTACATCTGGTACAAGCACCAAAAAATATTGGCCCATGCACTACCCAGCCACCACTGGTGCATGCCAGGCACTAAATAAGAAAACCTGTACTACCCAGTCACTACTGGTTCATGAAAAACAAAATTAAACCTTGTACTACCCCGCTACAGCTGGTACAGGCGCTAGTGATATTGAGCCATGTACTACCCAGGCACCACTGGTGCAAGACAGATATTAGATGAAAAAACCTGTACTACCCAGTCACTACTGATACAGGAAAATTTACCTCAGTACTACCCAATCACTTCTGGTCCAAAGAAAAGCCACTACTGGTACAGGGGAACTTATAATAAATTTTGTACCGCCCACTGGCTACCACTGGTACAGAAAAGAACACCTCAATAAACAAATAAATGCTTTTATTTTCTTAAAACAGTGAAATTAGTGATATGCTTCCGCCCACGACATGTCTTGTGGCCATAAACATACAGAAAAACTAAGAAAAAACGCTGGAAGAACTAAGAAAACACTGGAATCATCAGAAATACACCTTTCTCTCATACACCATGTCTCATACGGGAGGGAGAAACTAAAGAAAAACACCGGAAAACATTGAATTCTCCTCTTACTCTGAAACATAGTAACTCCCAACAGTACCCTTAAACTCCCTTACCCACAAAAAGAAAAGACACAGTTGTTTTCTTTAAATGTTGGTGTTCGGGTTCTTTTGTCATCAGCACTGAGGATACTCTGGACAGCGAATAAAATACAAGGTGTTTGCTCGTTGAGTACAGTATAAAAATTTTTTAGCTTTAATGTCATTGTTGTTTCATTAAAATGAATAGTGATTGCGAACCAGCCGGATGCGCCACAAACCCCTTCACGGGAGGAAATAAATATTCCTCGTCCCAATACACAGTCGCGTCCTCGAGGGTTAAGGACTATTCATAAGTATCTTGTAATTACCAATATCTCAATAGTTTGTTTAGTGGTATCACATTAAATAAATTTTAAAGTATATGTAAGTAAGGTAAATGTCCAGAGTCCTCGACCCGAGATGTTGTTTTGGAAAAAATCTACCATTTTTAAAACCCTCGCATGTCTCTTCTGAGTATGCGTACTTGGACCCAGATCTCTCAGACGCCCAACCACCCGTTCTTTATCACGCCCCGACGCCCTACTATTTGAGTACGAGATCGCGGAGAAACTAATTTTCGCTCTATCTTCGACTGCGCGAAAATACGCTTCTCCTCTAACTCTGAACCATAGTAACTCCCAACAGTACCCTTAAACTCCCTTACCCACAAAAAGAAAAGACACATTGTTTTCTTTAAATTTTGGTGTTCGGGTTCTTTTGTCAGCACTGAGAATACAAAGAGCAAAGGTGTGAACAGTTATCATGATAATAAGTCTTCATTACCAAACCCCAGTCTCTGGACTAACCTGTCACTACTGGTACAGAAAGATAAGAATAGGACCTGCACTACCCATTTACATCTGGTGCAAGCACCAAAAAACATTGGCCCATGCACTACCCAGCCACCACTGGTGCATGCCAGGCACTAAATAAGAAAACCTGTACTACCCAGTCACTACTGGTTCAGGAAAAACAAAATTAAACCCTGTAGTACCCAGCTACATCTGGTACAGGCGCTAGTGATATTGAGCCATGTACTACCCAGGCACCACTGGTGCATGACAGATATTAGATGAAAAAACCTGTACTACCCAGTCACTACTGATACAGGAAAATTTACCTCTGTACTACCCAATCACTTCTGGTCCAAAGAAAAGCCACTACTGGTACAGGGGAACTTATAATAAATTCTGTACCGCCCACCGGCTACCACTGGTACAAAAAAGAACACCTCAATAAATTCAATTAGCATCTCTATACTATCCATCCAAACATAAATAGACACGTATATGGTAGTAAGAGAGAATTTAGATTTTTATATTTTTCATAAAGTAACTTATGCCCTTTCCATATGTGAAAAAATCTAGATACAATGCAATTGAATTGAAATTTGTAAATCCTCTAAACAATGAACTACAATTTGATAGGAAATAAGGTTGTAAAATTAAATGTCCTGACACAACTCTCGAAAGTTTCCTCCTTTTTGCAATTTTGGTTATCAGTGGCCAATAATACGCAGACCTCCAAATCGGAACAAACAATACACCTCTTCCTTTGCAATTTTTTAAATGTCGTATTGTGTCACCAATCAAAGATATTGGTGGAGAAAGCCAGTTGAAATGACCACTCAAGTCACAAGCAAAACTATCTACTCCTATGTATTTTGTTGCGAGTTGTTCTCTCTTAGTTTTCTCCTTCGGTTTGCCTCCCTTATGGCTTTTTGGATTCTTTTTTCATCCTCTTCATCTGAGGCCAAATCATCACTCTGGTAGGCATTAGCTGCCGCGCATCCGTCCCTATCTGCAATCATTAGCACTTTTGTCCTTGCAAAACAAATTCTCTTACCTTTGGATAACAGTTTTGTCACTTCGTCATAATTGTTTCTTTGCAGTGCACTTTCTGACTTCTCGATGATGTCGATAACTTGCTTGTTAAAGTCAAATTGTTGTTGATTCGCCTTGGGAGTGAGGGTTACTTTTTCTAGCTTTAATATTTTCTGGGATTTTTCTTCAGTTATTACTATATAATATGTATAACCATAGAAAATATAATAATATGCTTTTTGGTTTGCGTTTTGATCCATGATGTGAGGTTTTTTAAGTTTTTTAAATTGAAAAGCATCATGTAAGTGAGCATGCTTCGTCACAATTTATTTTACTGCAACAACAATATTTTATGTATTTTATCAGAAAAAAGTCAAAGAAGAAATAAAGAACAATGAATGGTAGGTTGCAATCGGCCGTGTGATGCCTCTACTGTTCACCGAAGAGGAACTAGCTGCATGTTCCCCAGCAGGGATGAATACCAGGAAAGACCATGCAGCAAGGCCTTCATTACCACTACAAAAAAATGTTCTATATAGTAAGTTGTAAGTTTAAATGAAGGTATATATGGAAGGAACTTTTGCAATTTGATTTTTCTTAAGCAAATTGTAAATTAAAAACTTGAGCAGAATGTTTTTGTCTAGATGTTTTAGTGATTAATTAGCCATGGAAAGTGCCAAATGTTTGCCCTAGTAAGTATTAAAAATTAGCAAGCAAAAATTTTGTTGTGGAAAAAGCGACAATGGAGGATAAACTTTGGCAAATGAGCTTATTAAGAACTTTCTATGAGAGTTAACTTTTGCTAAAGTTTCTCCCTGTAATAGTTTTCCCTAAAGTACTTGCATTCTTTATAGAATATGTAAAGAAGTATCATGATGTCATACGGAATTTGGACAAGAAAGGTATTCCTTTGATCAATGGTAAAATGGCAGACGAACTAAAGAAATATAGAAAATAACTGCAACAAGCTATAACTTTATATTATATAACTTTAAATAACTTACAAAATTTTATAAGATTTGCAAGGTTTATGATTTGCTAGTGAAAGTTTGCACACCTGCAGACATTTTTTATATTTTTTAGCGTTTTTTTCGAAATTTGAGGAACATTTTTCGCAACTCAATAGCCTTTTCTTAAGGAAATGCATTGCTAGTGGAAGTAGTGGAAGGGTGAGTTTCACTAAAGAAAAATTGTCATTACTGTTTACTTTCTATGATCTTCTTGATTTATCGACTCAAATCGAATTGGCCCAATCGCCAAAATATCTTCGCTTAAGGTAGTTCTGCGTAATCGAAACATGTTTTTACTTTCATATTTTTTCATATATTTCATGTTTTAAATAATATTCTATTTTTGCAAAGATTTTTAATTGTACATAGTAAAAACGATCCATCTAGTGTATTTGCAAGATTTAATATTGCAATTGCAAGATTTTTTATTTCCTAGCAAAAACATTTTAACTAAACATTTTCTATGATGTTATCTTGGATATATGTATACTCACTCATGTGAGAACTACCTACGATTTTTAAAAAGATTAAAGTTTGAATGGCTCTCTTCAGCCATGTTATAACACTACAATGTGCAACTTTTATTTTATTTTATTTTATGTATGTAATGGTTTATTTCAAGTTGACAAACAGGTAGCAACAAAGGCTAATAAAAGTCAACGCTACTTTACAATTTTAAGGTGATTACAAAAAGCCGACACCGTCAATATAGGTCCGGCAGTTTCTACACGGGCATGATGTAGGCCTCCACTGCTTAATCTTTTCCTTAAAAATACTAAGATCAACTATATCTCTATACTCATCCGGAATTAATTCCCAAACTTTTGGCCCTAAAAATGAAAGTGACTCTGAACCGTGAAAAACAGAGTTTATTTCTCTTGATCTGAAGTAAGGCGTTTTGCGATTTACTTTGATATTTTCATCATGTTTGAAAATTTCTTTACTTAGATCTGATATGTTATTTTTACATTTGAAAAGTTCTATTGCTAACAATTGAAGATTTTTATGGTGGAATTTGATGGCACTGTCTTTCTCTAAAAGCTGCTCAAAAGTAGATATATGATCAGAATACACTATCCTCAAACATCTTTCGTGGAGGTGATTTATTTTTTGATCTAGCCTGCGAACATGAAACATCTAGACAAGCGAACAATAATTGAATTGACTTCGAAAGTGCACTGATTTTCTGGCTAGCTTTCTTATAAATCGTGTTAATATGTGGCTCAAAAGTCAGACAGTTGTCAAAAGTTAATCCTAGGATCTTGCCTGAGTTGCTGTTAAAGATGCGTTCATTCTGTATAGTAATGAAGATTTGTCAGATGTCTGCATTTCCTTTCATTTGATTTGGGTTATCCACTCAAAGATGATAGCAGCTCCATTCGAGAGCTCCTCACCAACCTGTTCCCAAGAATCAGCTATCACAAAAGGTGTTGTATCGTCTGCATAATTCAGTACATTTCTATTTTCAAGCAAGTAGAACAAATCTCTCATGTAGATGTTAAATAGTAGCGGCCCTAGAATGGATCCTTGGGGAACACCTACTTTAACATTATGCCAGTTACTGTAATGGTCGCCAATTTTCGTTCTTTGCTTTCTATCTGATAGATAGGCTGCTATGAGACCTAAGGCACTCCTTGAAAATCCGTATGCTTCAAGTTTAGCAATCAATAGTTCGTGCGAGATGCAGTCGAAAGCTTTTGATAAGTCAATGATTAGCGCCGCAAACTTTTTCTTTTCATCTGTAGCTTTCTTCCAAATTTCAGTCATGACTAAAAGTGGAGTTTGTGTACTCATTCCTTTTCTATATCCAAATTGTCTATTGCTCAAAATGTTGTTAAATTAGGTGGAAACTTGGGTATGTATGACTTTTTCATAAATTTTTGACAGAACTGGGAGAATACTCACCGGTCTGAAGTTGCCCTTGTCATTCTTTGAACCTTTTCTCTTATACACAGGTGTTATATCAGCAAGTTTCAATCGAATGACGCATTTATATCTGAGCATAAAAACATATCACAATCATCCTTTATGATTTTCACTGGAATATCTGAGCTTGGCTGTGATTTTCCTTGAACTAAGTCCTTAGTGATTTTCCCTACTTCCTCTTTCGTTGTTGGTATAAAAGAAAATTTATTTAGATACTCAGCTTTCTTGATTTCAGTGACACTTGGGTGTTGTCTATATTTCTGAATACAAATTTCAGTATGATTATTTGTTTTGTCAAATGCAACATAGGGAGGCTCAGGCAAGTCTAGTTTTGATATTATTTGGCCATAATAGTCATTGAATATCTGAGCTATCTGTTTCTCGTCATTTATGATCTTTTCTTTATCCACTAAGGTATAACTCTTATTGTTTGAACCTTTATTTGAAAACAATGGTTGTACAGTTTTCCAAAACTGTTTGTTATCAGTTATGTTGGAATCTTTAAGGTTGGCAAAGTAGTCTTTCTTAGTCCTCCTCAATAGCGATAAGCAAAAAACTTTTTGTCTTTTGTCTTTTGTTTTGTTTTCTTGTGTTTTATTCTTATAGTAAAGGTTCTTGAGTTTGGATCTCACCATGATGGCTTTTCTCATATCTCTATTTATAAAAGGCATATTATTACCTCTAACCGTTTTATATTTAAAAGGAGCTTGTTTGTCTAGTTCTTCTATGATACAATTTATTTTTGATTCAAAATCACTGTTATCACTATTGATGATCAAATCTAGTTTCATGCGAAAAGTATCACTGTTGAATGTCCTGTAAGATCGGTATCTGATTGTTTTCGGTGGCAATTTCTCAAAGTTTTCATTTAGGATTATTAGAGTCATCTTGTGAAAGTCAGATATTCCAGTGGTAATAGTGTAAGCAGTTTTATGAAAATGATTTGGCTTATTTGTGAGCATATGGTCAATGCAAGTTGGCCTATCAGGATTTTTTAAACAGGTTGGTGAGTTAATCATAGCTTTGAGATTTAACCCCTCACAAAAATCAACAAAAGGCTGATTCTCAATTTCACAATTCAAGTCTCCTACAACCAGAATGTTGTTATAATCGATATCTATCGCATCTATGCTAATTTGCAGCTTTTCTAGGTGCTCGTTGATGTTATTTAAATGTGGGTTATAGGAACAACACACCAGCCATTTTTGTTTATTAATTGTTACCTTAACAAACATGCCTTCGTACGAATTTTCAGATCTTATTAACTTAGATGGTAATCCGATTCTTACATAAAGCAAAAGGCCGCCACCTCCATCGTTTTTAGGTCTATCCAAACGATGCGGTTCCTCAAAACCTTCTATTTCAAACTGATTAGTTGTGAAATTATCGTTCAATTTGGTTTCAGAAACCAAAAGTATATCTAGATTTCCTGATACTATATCTGATAAATTTTCAATTCTATTCCTTATTGAGTTGAGATTTAGTTGACCAATAAGTACATTCTTACAGTTTTGCTTACGAAGATCTTTAAGTTTTTCAAGTTCAAGCTCTCTATTAAGCATTGCAGAATCTACATCATACCTGTGCATGTTGTCTTCTTGCTGTTCCTGTCCAACTCGCTGTTCATGTCCGTCTCGTTGTTCATGTTCGTCTTGTGGGTGAATCAATGTGATGTCAAAGTTCGTACTTGCTTTGTCATTGGTTTGTGGCATGTTATCAGTTGTAAGTGATGTTTTGTGTTATAACTTATTTATATATATCAATGAATGTGTTTTATGACCTCGATACATATGCTTTACTTTCTTCTGGTCTAAAACCTTGTCTAAAGAAATGTTAATGTGAAATGCTATATTATACTGATATATATTTGATTTCTCTTATTAATCAAATAACAATGTTTCGCTTTAGTAAAACTAACGAAAAATACTTCCTTGAATTTCTATCCGAGAAAAATCCAAGGAAATGCTCGGAATTTCCAAGCTTCTGTTACCAGGGAGTCAGGGTGAAATATATTCTATGAAAGAATAGTTTGGTATTATTGTACTATTTTATTATGTCTGGATATTTAGAAATACCATTGTTTCTTACAAGTAAATGTTCTTTCTGTGGCCACTTTTGCGAAAATTGTGACGTACAAGTCAACCGCACCCATTACAGTTATTACAACAAAAGGTAGCGATATTTTTCACTAGTTATGACAGACCAGTCTCATCTCTCTTTGTAGGACGCTTTGATTTTAACAAATTTGAGCGAATTTGTTGTCATTGTACAGGGAAAACCAATCCCTTTCAAATACGAACACTATTAAACAATGGATATTGGCCTGTATTGCTGAATTACGCTTTAACAGTCATTCGCAAAGATTGCTTTTTAATTTGGGATCGCGGATCAGGTCCGGTTATCGTGGTCGCTGGTTGGATTCTTTAACAGTGAACAGAACTGTTAAAGAATCCGCCCCCAGCGTATTTTACTGACCAAAAACTGTTTAAGAATCCGCCCCCCTTCAGTTAAAGAATCCACCCTACTGTTTAACAATCTGTCCCTCTTCAGTTTAACAATCCGCCCCTCTTCAGTTTAACAATCCACCCCCCCCTTCAGTTTAAGAATCCGCCCCCTTCAGTTTAAGAATCCACCCCTCTTCAGTTTAAGAATCCGTCCCTCTTCAGTTTAAGAATCCGTCCCTCTTCAGTTTAACAATCCGCCCCTTTTCAGTTTAAGAATCTGCCCCTTTTCAGTTTAACAATCCACCCCTTTTCAGTCTAAGAATCTGCCCCTTTTCAGTTTGACAATCCACCCCTTTTCAGTTTAAGAATCTGCCCCTCTTCAGTTAAACAATCTGCCCCTCTTCAGTTAAGTTACTTCGGATTGACACGTTGCAAGATGGCGGCCGGTCATGCTCTCGAGCAACACATTATGAAAGAGATTTTAAAATAAGTCAAAGCTAGAAATTATCAAAGAATCAAAGGATCATGGGGAGATAGATGATATCACAGACACGATGGAGTTTATTGATCAAAAGTTCATGGAATCTGAGGTGCTCAAAGCAACAGAGAACATTAAAACCTTCATTCGGGATGAAATCAAAAATCTTCCAATCAAGGAGGAAGTGGTTTGTTTGAGAGTGGTGCAGATAGTAAGAATAAAATCATAAATGTACTTGAAAATCATGTTTTGTTTTTGGAAGAAGAGTTACGTCGAAAAAACAACACGATAGACTCCCTGATACAGGGATTAACTACTCAAACTTCGCTTTCTTTTTGTCAAAACTCAAAAAATGTCTCATCATGTAATCCTCAAAAAGATGAATTAGTTCTCCATCAAAACGTCACATTAAGGCCATCTAAAAGTCGTAACGATAGGTCTGAATCAATTAATGGTAATAAAATTGACACTCAAAAAGACAGTTCAGCTGTTAAGAAATCTGTCAAGGAGAAATCAGAACAAGTTGAGGAACACAAAACGGCGAAGAGAGAAAATGTTTACATTTGTGGGGACAGTTTAGTGAATGGTATTGATGGGGATGGGGTTTCGTCTAAAGATTTCTGTACCGTTGTGAAGTCCTTTGGAGGAGCAACTTCTGCTGATATGATAGACTATATTAAACCAACAGCTCGAAAGAAACCAGACAAAATTATTGTGCGTGTAGGAACGAACGACATTACGAAGAAGATTAATAACACGAAGGAAAATTGGAATAGCATCGTCAAAACCATTCAGAAAGAAAGTCCTGACACAAAAATTTATTTCTCAGAGTTATGCGTGCGTTATGATATATCTTGAGGTTTCAGCAAAATAAATCACAAGAATGAGGAATTGAAATAGTTTTGTAATGATTGTAACATCGGACTGCTGGAAAATAGAAATATTGACAACTTCATCTTAATCCGAAAGGTTTGAAGAGACTTGCGCTGAATTTTAAATCTTTTCTTGGAAAAAATTGATTGAATGGCTTACCGAGTGTTGAAAATGCTTTTGAAGATGCTTACTGTGATAAATTAACTAAGTTGAAAAATCAAAAATTGAAACATCCTCTTAATTTAACAATAGGTTATATAAACATAAATTCAGTGCAATATAAGTTAAAGAACCTAAAGTCTATTCACGATAAGTGTGCACTCTTTTTTCTTTTACCTATAACTTTTGAAGGAATTCTTCGTTCTTTATAAATTTGGTATCATTGGAAAGATATTAGTGAGTGTAACAATTTGAAATAAAAAAGTCTTTAAAAAAATTCTAAAAACGAAGATGAAAATGAAGAAGAAAAAAATGAAGATCTTGTAGAAAAGTGCTATAACTATCATTTTCACTGGAGAGATTCTTTGATCTTAGGAGATCATCACTGTGAAGAAATTTCATTAAAATATTTATTCAATATAAAGTTATGATACAAAGTTAATAAGTGATTGACCCCAAAAAACAGCAAAAAACTGCAGAAAACAGCGTTTTTAGACGTCAATCAGCTTATAACTTTGTTTGATATCTTTTGACTGAATGATTATTTTT
>NW_027103405.1:0-4496 GCF_902728285.1 Clytia hemisphaerica
AATACTGTCTGTTTGAGATTTTTTCTGATGTATTGCATCAAAGTCTATCACAACACCTAGTTTGTGTCTCATTAAAGTTGTTTGGTAGGTCCTAGACTTAAAAAGGGTCAAAATTAGTTAAAAGACCAAATTTTCCTTTTTTTTCCCCAGGCAAACTATAAAAATAATTTTTCAAAAAAAAATTTTTTGCCGAAAATAATCATCAGCCTACCTTGAAACTTTCTGCAAAGTTTCAAAGCAATTGGTCAACTGATTGACTAGATACAGCAATTTATATTATCCCTGGAATGCATTTTCCTTAACAAATCCATACAAAGGGTAAAAAAGTACCCCCTAAACTCGGGCCCAGTATGAAAGATTTGACCAGAGTTAGCTTGGGGACAGACCATTTCCAAACTAGGATAGTTGAGGATTCCAAAAATGTATAGTTTATCTGTAGAATCTTGGTTAAGCAAAATGCCATTTTTTTGGTTTGGCTCCCGGACTATGGATTGCATTTTTAGAAAACTCAATGTGTAGTTCAAATGCAATCAGAATCTGTAATAATCCAAATCCAACTGTAATCAGATGTGTAATTCAGATGAGGCCACTACCCCCCACATTTGGACTACACTTTTTGAATCACATCTGGATGGCATTTTCAGAAAACCAATGTTATGATTCAAATGTAAGTTAGAATCTGTAATTCAAATGAAATCCTGGATCAAATTTGATCACATCTCTACATTACAGTTCTTGGATTATCTTTGAAATACAACCTATTAAACATAGAAACATCCCAGAATGCAATATCTGGACAACATGCCAAAACACCTTTACATAAAAGAGTGAATCTGACAGAGAAACAGATGGCCCAGGGTCACTTTTGGCATTTCGTGGATCTTGGCATGTAAGGTGAGATGCTGGGATTGCTTCTACAGACTTTTTTTAGACCAGCTAACTGCTTGAAATAATAAGTGTAGCACTATAGATACTAGCCATAGCATTCTGTGTTGTTGGTTTTTGCGGTTATGTTAAAATTTGGAGACTGTTACGCCATGCACTCAAAACAGCTATTTCCTATGTTTGGCCCTGAACATTGCTTGCTGATCCCAAGTACTTGGTTTTAGTTGTTTTACTTCTCTTTAGTTCCCTTTTAGTGTTCCAAAGTTTTTATACAAAGAATGCGATGTCAAGGTTCTGAAAACGCAAAGTTAGATTACAGTCTTCGACGGATTATAGTTCGTCATTTTTTAGAATTTCCAAGATTTCAACTCGCTCAAGATTCACTCGTTCACCAGCTCTTGCGGTGAGCGGTCACGGGTGTACGGGGCTTCGAACCGGGTTCTAGTCCGATTTTTTAAATTCTCATTCTTTCCCCGCTCTTTCTTTCATCTTATTCTTTGAACTGTAAAATGTGTGTGAGAGCCACAGGGTGGGATAGTGGCAATCTAATCCCAGTTCCTTCTCTTCTAGTTTGCTTTCTTCAACGTTGTGGCAGAAACGTGTCAAAGGTGTGCCAACTTTGTCTAGTAGAAAGTATACTTCTTTCCTCACTGTTATTTTAGTTTCTTCGGCTGGTTCCGTGGTTTTTACGACTTAGTTTATTTTATATTATTGCGCGCGTTTTTTACTTTCACTAAACACATCTTTTACTATCTTTTATCTGTGGTGGTGTCTAATTAACACTGGCCAAGCCTACCTACACAACCCTATTTCCATCATATAGGAGGATATTTTCGTAAAAGGCCGAAATCCTGTGTAGGTCGAAAACTGAGGAACAGATCATGTGTTTTCTTGAAATATTTTTTGACTCATATTGAGTTACTTCTTTCTTCCTTATAGTCATATTTTAGATCACTAGTTTTGCATTGATAGGTTTCTTTGTCATCATATTTTCCTTTTCAACTCCAAGCTTATTGATTTTCTGTGAATGTTCATTCTAGATTTTTGTTGTAATTTATATTGTCTTTTTGTTTTGTGGGTTTCGTCTTTAGTGTTTCCATTTTGAGTAGTGGGAATTTTTATACTTCTAAACTATATATATTAATATTACGGGTTCCCAGCCACGAGCCCTACAGCCTCCTAAAATATCAAGTCGAAAGAAGCGGTAGAAAAAAAGATATTGGCAAAACTTGAAATGTGACACTTTTTTTTAAATAAAAAGAATGTCACACTATTTTTGACCAGGATCAAGTAAGTAACTACTCTCGGGTACCTAATAGCCGGGGGGGTTGGAATAAAAATGTCCTGGGTGGAAAATCTTTTGAAAAGGATAGGCTAATGAGCAAAAAAGTTAGTGACAAAAAAGGGAACTTTCAAAAACAAATTTTCCCCAAAAATTGATATGCGGGGGGGTTTGGAATAAGAATGTCCTGGGTGGAAAATTTTCGAAAAATTAATTAGTGGGGGGGGGCGGCTATTAAGTACCCGAGAGTACACTTTCCAGATCTCAACCATTCCGTCAGTGAATAGTGGTGTACCAAAAGTGTCAGTGGCACCAGTGAAATGAATCCAGAATCAGGTCGTCAATCAGTCCCTCTGTTTCATACTCTCCCCATGTCATTCTCCTCCAATGACGTTGCATCTCTCCTTTGGTTAGGTATTGATTGACGGCTGCATCAGACGGTGATTTGTTGCCTTCAGTACTTGCCGTTCAGCTTCCATCAACTTCTCGTAATCATCTTCGTTCCACTTGAAAATGCATCATGGTAGAAGGTACATAAAGGTTGCAAACAGCGATGAGATTCTGATTGACACCACATACTAACCTTCGCATGAAATGCCAAATGTTGAGGCGAACCAATAATTTCAGCCATCCCTTTATAACTGCATCTCTTTCCTTGCTCCTTGTCAAGAGACCTTCTATGTCACTGAAAAGCTCCTGAATTTATGAGATGCCACTTGTATTACAACAATCTCGATCTGCATACAACACTTTTAGGGGGTGGACGTTGGCAATTGCGTAGCGGCGCATGATTCCTTCGCCCATCAGTCTGAGACTTTCAATTGACTCTGAAGATGTGATCACACACTGGAGAATTCCTTCGTATTTATTACAGCGTTTGTACGCCAATCAGCAGTGTTCTTGTCATAACCTGCAAGCTTCTTTAGGATCTTCTTGGTGGAATCCATCTAGAGGACAGAGGTGATGGATCCCTTTAGAATTTCAGGATGATACATTACATCGTGCGCATAGGTGGAAAGGAACCAATTAGGTGTTGGCACAGATCTTGAGACGGGTCGCTCTTAAAAGTTGACATCCACATATGCTCAAACATAGCATCTCTTTCGTTGTAATGTTTCCAATCTTGTAGTCACTTGGAGGCATTTCTAAAATAGCTTTCACCTCATTAATGGTATTTTGTATTGCAGTGGAGCTGCTTCGAAGTGAACGGAAACAAAGTATTGTCAGCAAGGATTTGTCAAGTACATACCGATGCGTCAGACACGCAGGAAAGGTTTGTTTAGTAGCAAATGGCATTGATTCTAAGATGCGATGGTTTCAAGCTGGATTATCAGTTCCAAATTTTGACTGGCATTCAAAAAAAACACATTTCTTCTAAAATACCCTTCAGGTGTCGGTTTCTTCACACTGAATGCTTTGGATGGAGGCTAATACCAATTCTTCAAGTCATCCCTGGTATCTCTCGTCAATGGTGTCTCTCCACCTTATTTTTCTGACAGGGCTTACTTGGGCTAGGTGGGGGATTCTTTTGTGTTACAGGGGGACGTTTTATAGTACAAACTCTCGCATTCAGTACTCAGTGGAACACAGAGTGGTTCGTTTTGCGACTCGGTAACCAATTTCGTTGCTTGTGTTTGTGGTGCGTCTTGAGGCTTAGCAGCAATCGCCATTGTAGTTTGTCGGATAACCATCAAGAAGAAGCTTGCGGACCGAATCTTGCACAGGAGTGGGTCTAGTCTTGATAGAGGATGTAGAAGATATGGGTGACCCATGCTTGAAAGATTTCTTCAGCTGTGCGTTGGAAGAAAGCTCAGTCTGTTTAGGGTTCAGCGACTGAAAAATCAATGACAGAGACATTTACATTCCAGTGTCATCTTCATTGTATGATAGGCTACCGTATAATAACTCCAATCATAGCCACCATTATTTATGTGATTTTTGGCATTCATTAGGTATGCTTCCATACAAATAAGGTTTCATTACAGTTTCCAGGCTAGTTTTTGGAAATTTGTATACAATTGCACTTAACAGGGTTTCCAAAAATTTCTTTCCCAGCACCATGGCCAATCTTTGTTCTCTCCCTTCCCCATTTCAAAATAAATTAAAGATTAAAAAGCATAAATACTATCTGGAAATATCCAAAAAACACCAAAAGAAATATTGCTACAGTACAGATTTTTATGTTGTGTTAATCCGATCCATATAGTATAACATATCTGTCAAGTTTTTGTTTTCCAATCGAAAGCCTTTCTTTGTCTCCTGAAATGGAACAAATGGATAGACAACACTCTCTCGATAAAAGTAGGTTATTGTTTTAGAAAGTTTAAAC
>NW_027103405.1:16630-59424 GCF_902728285.1 Clytia hemisphaerica
TCCCCTTTGATCAAACAAATTGAATTTGATCCATAAATTAACAGTAGCACAAACAGAACAGTATAAACATATATAATGAATACCTCTTGCATGCAGCTTTCAACGATTCCAATAATAATGATCAATGAAATCGATGATCAGCAAACTTTGGAACAGTGGCAGTATGGATATGTGTATCAATATCAGCAATGAAATACGTAGGATAAATAACCGATTATCAAAATGACAGCGGCGTGTAACTGAAACTGGCAGTGTGAATTTTGGACTGATTTCGAAATTCAAAACTTTCGCGGGGATTTAATTTCGCGGGTGGCGCTATTGGGTGGCAATATTTTCACGATTTTTAATGACCAGCCAGGTCTTTCACTATGGGATTCCGAAAAAAGCGCCCAAATGTAAAAATATTGATCTTCAAAACAAAATTTTACAGACATCTAGCTGTGAGCAATTGTTATATGAACGAGACTTTGACTTAGGGCAAATTTTGAAGCGTTCCTAAAAAATTCAATGTAACCTAATCTGATGTTGAATAGCTTTTAGACAAATTTTCACTATTTTACGGATAAAGGTTTCAGATTTGGCCCTTATATCTGCTACATTCGTCTTTTGGATTCAGTTTTATCTCATTTGGGCGGTCTTATGGGATTCCGAAAAAAGCGTCCAAACGTAAAAATATTGATCTTCAATTCAAAACAAAATTTTACAGACATCTATCTGTGAGCAATTGTTATATGAACGAGACTTTGACGACTTAGGGCAAATTTTGAAGCGTTCCTAAAAAATTCAATTTAACCTAATCTGATGTTGAATAACTTTTACCCAAGCAAATGTTCACAATTTTACGCATAGAGATTTCAGATTTGGCCCTTATCTACTACATTCGTCTTTTGGATTCAGTTTTATCTCATTTGGGCGATCTTATGGGATTCCGAAAAAAGCGCCCAAACGTAATAATATTGATCTTTAAAACAAAATTTTACAGACATCTAGCTGTGAGCAATTGTTATATGAACGAGACTTTGACTTAGGGCAAATTTTGAAGCGTTCCGAAAAAATTCAATGTAACCTAATCTGATGTTGAATAACTTTTAGACAAATTTTCACTATTTTACGGATAAAGGTTTCAGATTTGGCCCTTATATCTGCTACATTCGTCTTTTGGATTGTTATATGAACGAGACTTTGACGACTTAGGGCAAATTTTGAAGCGTTCCTAAAAAATTCAATTTAACCTAATCTGATGTTGAATAACTTTTACCCAAGCAAATGTTCACAATTTTACGCATAGATTTCAGATTTGGCCCTTATCTACTACATTCGTCTTTTGGATTCAGTTTTATCTCATTTGAGCGATCTTATGGGATTCCGAAAAAAGCGCCCAAACGTAATAATATTGATCCTCAAAACAAAATTTTACAGACATCTAGCTGTGAGCAATTGTTATATGAACCAGACTTTGACTTAGGGCAAATTTTGAAGCGTTCCGAAAAAATTCAATGTAACCTAATCTGATGTTGAATAACTTTTAGACAAATTTTCACTATTTTACGGATAAAGGTTTCAGATTTGGCCCTTATATCTGCTACATTTGTCTTTTGGATTCGGTTTTATTTCATTTGGGCGGTCTTATGGGATTCCGAAAAAAGCGCCCAACCGTAAAAATATTGATTTTCAAAACAAAATTTTACAGAAATCTAGCTGTGAGCAATTGTTGTAAGGGCGACACTTTGACTTTTTTAGGCAGAATTTAAGGCGTTCCCAAAAATAATCAACCGAACTTAATCTGGATGTGAAATAACTTTTACCCAAACAAATGTTCACAATTTTACGCATAGAGATTTCAGATTTGGACCTTACATCTGCTACGAAACAAATAATCATACTGAAATCTGTATTCAAAAATATAGACAACACCCAAGTGTCACTGAAATCAAGAAACAGAATATCTAAACAAATTTTCCTTCATACTAACAACGAAAGAGGAAGTAGGGAAAATCATTCAGGACTTATTCAAAGGAAAATCACAGCCAAGGTCAGATATTCCGGTAAAAAGCATAGGAATATTGTGATATGTTTTCCGAGTTTTTATGCTCAGAAATTAATACGTCATTCGAGTCAAACTCCTTTCCAAAAGAATTGAAACTTGCCGATATAACACCTGTGTTTAAGAGAAAAGGTTCAAAGAATGACAAGAGCAACTTCAGACCGGTAAGTATTCTCCCAGTTCTGTCAAAAAAAAAAAAAAAGACATACATAATCAAATCTCAACCTACTTTAACAACATTTTGAGCAATAGGCAATTTGGATATAGAAAAGGAATGAGTACGTAAACTCCACTTTTAGTCATGACTGAAATTTAGAAGAAAGCTTCAGATGAAAAGAAAAAGTTTTCAGCGCTACTCATTGACTTATCAAAAGCTTTCAACTGCATATCGCACGAACTATTGATTGCTATACTGGAAGCATATATACGGGTTTTTAAGGAGTGCCTTAGATCTCATAGCAGCCTATCTATCAGATAGAAAGCAAAGAACAAAAATTTGCGACCATTACAGTACCTGGCATGATGTAAAAGTAGGTGTTCCCCAAGGATCCATTCTAGGGCCACTTCTATTTAACATCTACATGAGGGATTTGTTCTACTTTCTTGAAAATAGAAATGTACTAAATTATGCAGACGATACAACACCTTTTGTGATAGTTCTTGGGAACAGGTTGGTGAGGAGCTCTCGATTGGAGCTGCTATCACCTTTGAGTGGATAACCCAAAATCAAATGAAAGGGAATGCAGACAAATCGGAGTTGATAGCTGATGATACCAGCAAAGAAATCTTCATTGCTATACAGAATGAACGCATTTTTAACAGCAACTCAGGCAAGATCCTAGGATTAGCTTTTGACAACTGTCTGACTTTTGAGCCTTGGAATAACTTTTAGACAAATTTTCACTATTTTACAGATAAAAGGTTTCAGATTTGGCCCTTATATCTTTTACATTCCTCTTTTGGATTCAGCTTTATCTCATTTGGGCAGTCTTATGGGATTCCGAAAAAAGGTCCCAAACGTAAAAATATTGATTTTCAAAACAAAATTTTTCAGACATCTAGCTGTGAGCAATTGTAACGTGCAAAATCACTGGGCTCAAATTCAGCGTATGTGTTAAAGTGGAAGGCCAAATTGTAAAAACTTTTTTAAAACAGGTTGTTGAGGTTTTAGGATAATAGAAGGCCGATGTAAACCCAAGGTGATAGGATTTCGGGTTTAAGTAAGACCCTAATTATAAACCCAGGGTGATAGATATTTGGGATTAAAGAAAGCTCAATTTTACACCCAGGGTGATGGGTACTCGCAATTAGGGAAGGCACAGTCTAGGTACATTAATTAAGAGATAACGAAATTTTTTACGTTGTAGAGCAACCTATTTTAAAAACACGTTGGTCTATAATGATAACGCAACGATAGAAAAAACGACACTAAGGCAGGAGAGCTCTGTGTTTTATAACCAAGAAATTTCTTTGGCCCTTACTTCTGCGAAATTTGTCTTTTGGATTCAGTTTTATCTCATTTGGGCGGCCTTTATAAGATTCCGAAAAAAAGCGCCCAAACGTAAAATTTCTATATAATTTGAAAGAATGTTATGGGGTAATGGTAAGATTATGTACGGGCTGGTTTCCATCTCATTTTTCCATTCTCAATAAAATACAGTTACAAGATGAAAAAAAAACTTTCACACTAATTACAAGATTAAATTTGATATTGTGAATTACATACAAAAAAGGTGTCACGCTAAATAACGAACAATTCTCAATTAAGTAAAGCATCAATTTTGCCTCAGAAAAAGTTAAAGATACTCCTCTAGCCTGCCTTCAACCTTATTGTATAAAGGACAAAAATTATTATATTATTAGAATGGCATACGTTTTTTATTTCTGTGCCAGAAAAATAAGTCACAGTGCCGAATAAAATTTTCAGGTGTCATGTAGGCAAGCTGCGTCTTCAATTTTTTCACTCTAGAGTTCTCTTGTTCGTTTACTTCCGAGTTAATGTGTTGCATCGTTGAGTAAAGTTTCATGCAGTAGCCAAATGAACAAGCTAAAACTAATTTTTAAGAGGTTTTGCATATAACTCATTTAATTCTCTATATAAGAAAATATTATAATATAATTCTCTATATAAGAAAACATTATACATCTGCAACACATTCTGACGGCTAAAAGATAACCAATAAAGTGAAAGTTATCTTTTGTATGCATTTTTAATTGAAAACGTTCTGGCTGTTAGATTTTGAACACAATCGAAATCTCTTAATAATTTGGTTATTCAGACAGAGGTAATTCGATGGTATTATTCAGACTACTATTGTTTTATTTTTATTTTTTTCACTTTTTTTTAACGTTGGACTAACCTGTATGGTTCCTCCAATGAAAACGATCGACGACAAATTTTGTGTGTTGAAAAAATAGCGGGTCTCGGTTTAGTGCATAAGTATGCAAGTTGCAAGCATTATCGTAAATTATCATGCCCGGTGCTGAAAAAATAGTAAAATTAATTTTCATAAAATGTACATGATGGTCATGACACGTTCTATTAAGATACGTTCTATTAAGTCGAAGCGGCAGATTCAATATTCTTTCTAAGGAGTACAAAAATTTTCAATTTCTAATTCAAATTCAAGGTTGAGGATCCTTTTGAAAACCGCCAGGACTACTCAAATATTAAACAATGCAACTGAAGCCATCAGAGAGACAAAAAAAAACAAAGGGTAACGAAACCTTTAGGAAATCTTGTTCTGAAAATTGTGAAGGGAACGTCAGGTGATTCCTTTTTTGCCATTATTTGGTAACCAAGACAAACACCTGAAAATGAAGGTAAGATGAATACAGCGCGATGCTTGTCATATAAAGAGTGCAAATGAATTTGGTATCGTAAAGTTTAAGTAACTTGTGTGAATATTATTATTTAGATCGGTCTATTAGGTAAAAATTGGTAAGTATATGTTTCTTCAAACTTTTTTTCATCAGGAGAAATTTGTAAACCTGAAATAGTGCTGACAGTAAAGGGTAAATATTCCGGAGGTCAAATTTCGATGGCCAGTGTGGTTCTTTCGACAATCCTTTTGTTTTGTTTTGTCGAAATTCATCTCAAAGAAACCACGCTTGCGTAATTTTGGTAGATTTGGGAAATTAAAATGAAAGGTGTTCACAATTTACGAGATAAAGATCATAGAAGTCGTCAATAATCGTCCACATTCTCTAAATAGGATACAATACTTTTCTTTTAAACTTCAGTTTTATCTTAATAGAGATTTTTTCAATTTTGATCTATTTTCCAAATCCATCCAATAGATAAAGGAAATCAAATAGTACAATATTATGAAAATAAGCTAGAATACCTGCTGATTTCAGCAGATTTCGGGTGTTTCGGAGTGTTGATAACAATGGGGTTGATAAAAGGGTCATTTGCCTTGTCATAGAGATAAAGGAGAAGCCCTTTCCAAACACCGGGAAGGCAACAAGGTAGGATGGAAAGCAGCGAGTGGAACAATAGGAAGACTTCTTGGATCTGACGCATCGTCTCACTGTCTGCTTTAACGTTTTCATCCAGCATTTTCATTGAAAGTTTCGTCAAATCTTCGTTAGGAGGGAAATAAGAATAAACGGGAAATAAGAACAAACGGGAGAAGCAGATGCAAACAAACGAAGGACGTCCTTAAAAGCTTTTGGAAAGCGACTGTCGTTTTGGTACTTGGTGTAACCCCATTCAATGACCTTGTGGATCTGTTTATTGAGGTTCTGGAGGTCTTTTCTGAACGCTTGAGAGGCAGCAGGACTCATTTTCCCATCAAGCGAACGCCTGAAACGTTTTGTGAAAGGTGCATCGTCGATCGCTAGTCTACTGCCATGCTTTCTAGAAAAATAAGGACTATTAAACAGTATTTCACTTTACCTTCTAGAAAGGTATCAAGCGACTAACTATACAAAAAGGTTTGTCTAAAATTATCATAGAAAGTTGTGCATTCGGCACTTGAGGTAAATGACACGTCAAGAAGTTTCAGATATGCGTACCAAGACGAACGGAAATTGTTGTACGAGAATCACTTCTTCAATTCCAAATCTCCACTATCTTTCTGAACAGCCATCATAACTTCATAATAACTGAACATGGTGCAACTGAAGAAATTGTTGTTAAAAAGCAATTGTTAGAAAAATCATCAATGCCGTGTTCAATATATATCATAATTAGGATTTCACTAAACAAATGAGTACGAGTCAAATTTTATCTGTATGAGCAAGGTCGATAAAGTTTTCTTTTACCTGCATGGTGTCCTCCTGGGTTGCTTCCCCCTAGTAAAAATTGAAATTTTTCTCGAATCCCCCCTCTTTTTTATCCCCCACCATATTAAAAAATATTTAGGCTCTCCCCTCTTTTTTGCTTTCCCCCTGTTATTTGACGATTTTGCGGTTCCCCATAAGGTTAACATAAAAATGCCTTAAATCAAGTTTAAAGTTTTCAATCAAAATTTCCAAAATTTATGGTTCCCCTCTCTTGATTTCCCCCCATTTGAAGTTTTTCATTTTCCCCCACACTTCAAAAAATTGGGAAAATCAGAATATTTATAAAGGGGGAGGAAACTATGTACCTGTTTCCTTCCAGGAAATGAAACATATAATCTCTGAGGACCGTGTGATGGATGAGAAACTTCTCCATGTTGATAATGGAATCGTCCAATCCATCATATGGCAATTCTTTGTGACAAGAAAGACACACTTTGTTGACAACTAGAAGGGATGAAATATAATTCATTAGCAAACATTTGGAAATATGGCAATATTTTTCAATATATGAAAATTTTATTTTGTAACTTATCTCTTGTTGAACGTAGATCAAAATTATTTAATAATTAAGTCGTCAGGAAGAAAAGACACTTTCTTTATCATAGTACTGGCAGTTTTATGCCACTTTGGTGAAAATCTTCAAAAAAATGATTTCCAGAGGAGAAAAAATCTTGTTTCAAATAAAGCCGCTTATTACTCCAATTTTACTATAATTTAGAGGACGAAATATAAATATTTAATTTGTAGGATGTAAAATGTTTTGAAGTGAATGTTTTAACAAACCTTTGCATGGAAATGAATAGTTTTTGTAATATAACACCATGTCTTTTAGCGAGGAAGTTGCCAGAGTTTCTCTCTGACTGTAGAAGCAATCCTTTGTTATATCTTCACAGAAGGATACGCCATGTTCATTTCGAAGATACTCCGACGGTGGTTTCATTGTCACAGTATTCGACACGGTGAAAGGTATTTTTCGTCTTGACAAAGAGGCTTTCACCCTTGAATGGTTGACCTCACTTTGTTTCGCAAAAATCTCTTGAAGATAATCAGGCAGGTCCTTTTTCTTTTTATTTTTGATCTCTCTCATGTAATTTGTATGACAACAATGGGGCTTGTCACAAACAAAGCAAGACAATTTGGTACCGTTTAAATGTACAACGCCTATGCTTCCTCCAGCCGTTACCACAACTGTGTCTTTAGCAAAAGTGATGTCATTCACCTCTTCAGTCTGAAAAAAAAACACAAGATCAAGCATCGATAACGCTTCACTTATTTTTATTGGTGATGGGAATCGTTGGATGAGGTTAAAATAAAAGAGGTAAACAATTGCTGATAGTTAAGACAAGTTACTAATGCAGACTTGATTGATTTCTATTAAATAATTAAATCTTAACAATTTCAGTTCTAAGTGATGGTAACTCTAGTCCCAATCGGTATGTGCAGTGTGTCATGACGTTCCCCTTCTTCTAGAATGATCACACTTTATTTCACTCTCTGATACAATATGACTTTTAAACATTCAGCAAATTCAAATGCAAAGAAAAGAATCTTTCTTACCAGGTCGCCACCGTCAAGATGATCTAAAAGAATAGAAACAAGAGAACATGAATTTCCAACTAAGTTCTAAATTACTTTAAAAAATCACATTGCTCATATTTTTTTATACTTGAGTTTTATTTTATTGAGCACTGAGTTCTTAACTTAGAATGTTCATTCTTTTATACAAGAATTCACCAAAAGGTGAACAGATTGGATTAATTCATATCTCACCGAATGGGTCTTCAGATTCATCAAAGCTGTGGAGCTCACTGATAAGGATTCTCGAAACTTTGATATGTAAGCATATATCTAAAGCACAAATTAAAGCGGTGTGTGAATTTCTCAATGGATTTTGAATTTCACTCTATTTAAAGCCTTGAAATCGGGCAACGAATAAAAGAGCTTATGTTGGTCATTTTTAGTTAAGAGGGTTGTTGAACCAGATGGAACAGAGCGCTCGATTAAGGCGCCCAAATCATCTATGCTCATGAGCCCAAATCATGGATGCTCATGAGCCCAGACTGTTTAAAAAAATTAATCGCAAATAAATACTTCTTTAAGCATGGTTAAATACCTTTATCGTTTTGAACAAAATCTGTGTCCATTGCCAATCCACTGAGGAAATTTTCATCAAACGGATTGCAAGAACAGCTGTACAACCAACGTGTCGATTCATTGCTGTCATAGAAGCATTTTCTGTGTACAACAACATACTTTCTTGGCTATAAGAGGATGGTTGTAAAGGTATCTTGAATTTCTTTAATTAATTTTCATGGCTTACAGTGAAATAGTCAGTTACCGATCAAAACGCACTTGATCAATAGCATAATTACTACATCTTACTAAACCCATAAGGGCTATCTATATACACTACACAATATTGTGTCGAGCAATATATTGATAATCTATATTGCTGAATGCCGGCAATATATTGAAAAGGTGTCCGCAATATATTGTCAGCTCGATTTGCAATATTCCTACAATATAGGAGGATTGTTTACAGAAAAAAAATTCCTTTTTATAATAGAGCACCCGTTGTTTACTTCGTACATTACGGTCCGAAAACTATATCGTCAAATATTGCTCACCAATATATTGTGTAATCTAAATAGCCATATAAACAATCCGACCGCAGTTACTGACTGCTGAAAAATTCACAACACATTATAAAATAAATGATTGATACCATCAGAGTATATTTCTTTAAATCAAAATCTTGAAGTACAACTCGAAAGAAGTTACTATCCAAAGCTATCAATGACTTCGCTTTTCGGACTTCCAACTCATACATTGACACCGGGTCACATCTCGATTTTGCCTAACGAATGGTAAAAATTAAATAGATCTTAAAAGGGAATCTCGGTGGCGAATTTGATTTCATTGTAAATTTAAAACCGAAAATACCTGCCATTCAAATTTTACTCACACGGTCAAAATAAATAGATAAAATTTCAAATGCTTAACAAAGGCTTACCATTTGAGCTTCACTGCTGGTTTCTCTGAGAGAACTGGAAGACATACAAGAGGGTTCTGAAACAACTTCAGTTTCCTAAAAGACATACAGTTACTCAGTTCCTTTTTTCTTCTAAAGACAGATGATTTTCATAGTGTCCTCACCCCTGGATTCCGGGGGGGGGGATAGATTTTTCAGAAAATATCAGGTATGGGGGAGAGAGATTTTTTGGAGCCAGAGGGACAAATTCAGGGGGAGGAATAGAATTTCGCTGAACTCCCAGGAGGGGAAAACCAATTTTTCAAAGTAAATTACTTGAGACTTAAAATTCCCTTTAAAATCGTTATAAAAATGAGTTAAAAAATCTAACTTTAGGCATTTTTTTACGTCATTTGGTACTGTTTTTAGACCATACTCAAACTACACAGGAGGACATACATCTTCGCAGGTGTTGAACCTATGAGTATCCTCACCAAACTGCAAGCAATGCCTGATACTCGACTTCCCATACCCTTTTATCAGAGTGATTGTATCCAGTCCCCCCCCCAAGGCATGAGTAAACCTAGAGGAAGGAACATTGACTCGACAGGTGAATCATAGCACCGAGTGAGAATTGAACTCTGACCAGCTCTGACCTTCCAGACAAGAATCAAGGTTGACTTACCATTTGTATTCCATTAGGAAACTCTTCAATAGCGCCAGTCAAAACATCAGAAGGGTCTTAAACAACTTCAGTTTCCTAAATTTTGAAAAGCCAAGGGCCAAATTAAAAGATAAAGTACACAAAATCAACTAGTTATCGACCTCTAATAATTAGACTGTAATATGCAATATGAAATCAATTTGAAGGTGATATTTACCATTTGAACTCCACCATCAAACTCTTCAATAACACCAGACAAAACATCAGAAGGGTCTGAAACAACTTCAGTTTCCTAAATTTTGAAAAGCCAAGGGCCAAATTAAAAGATAAAGTACACAAAATCAAATAATTATCGACCTCTAATAATTAGACTGTAATATGCAATATGAAATCAATTTGAAGGTGATATTTACCATTTGAACTCCACCATAAAACTCTTCAACAGTGCCAGTCAAAACAAGAGAAGGGCCTGGAACAACTTCAGTTTCCTAAATTGAAAAAAAGCTCAGGTATGGCTCATTTCAACAGGAAACACACTGGTTATCATTTTTTTATATATATTGATATTTGATGTATTGATATAAACAGCTCAAACCAGTTGTGATGAAGTTTTTATAAGATGCTCACATAATTGGTTATTCAAAACAATAGAGATGACGCGTTCTTTAGAAAAATATAATAAAAGTTTTTGTTTGAATAGTTAACGACCAATCCAATGACAAAAATTCTTGTAAAATGTTCAAACTGATAAAAACGAAAAACGTCAAGAATATTTATGTTTCTTATGTATATTAAACCAATCGATTGTTATTCAAGAATAAACATGCAAGATAATTTGAGATCAAAACATACCTTTGAAATTTTAGTATGAAGTCCTCTGATAGAGTTAGACAATACATTAGACGGTTCTAAAAGAGCTTCAGTTTCCTATTTAATGAAAAAAGAAACAGAAAAAATTGTTTTGAAAATCAATATTGTTCTTAAAAAGCTTAATTCCACCACCAAAAGACTCTTTATGTCCAGTTCACTTAGAGAAATTGCCTCTTAGGGTCCTTAGAAGTCATCTCCTCCCCTGTACTTTCGGTAGGCCCAAGTGAGTGGCTCAACGATGAGGAATAAAATTTCTGGAGGCATAAATGACAATAAAATGAAAATAAATGACACGCGATTCGTCGAAAAAAGGCAGCCCGGGGGGGAGTACTTAGGCAAGAGAAGGGTATGGGTATGGGTATGTGCCGGCCTTAAGGGTGCCTTTTTTGAAACATGGCAGTTTGAAAAACCGGAAAATCAAACTTCAGTCCCACTAAGAATTGGAAAAATAGGAAAATTTCAACTTTTTGCCCCCAGAAAGATAGAAATTTGGTCAAATTAGTTCCAAAAAGTGAATTAAAATTCACACAATTTCCCTTGTTTCTTCTCCTCTTTATTCGGCTAAAGGTCCGAGGGCCAGGGCCGAAAGTCAGCTCGCAACCATAGTTCCCCCCGGAAGGCAGCTAGGACACGCAGACAAAAAAGCGTGATGATAGATAGCGCAGTTTTATGTTGCTTTTTATAAAATAACTTCGTCATAACTTCAATAATTTTTCAAAATCAACAATGACTTAGATTTACAGCAAAATAATTATCGACATACATGTTTAAAGGTCCCTTTTTACGTAGACAGGAGATCCGTCGTGTGTTTTTTATAATTTGATGTACACATTTCGCCATCAGTTTATCAAAAAAGAAACCATAGCATGGATTCCCAGGCTACTTTTTACGAAGAAAGAATTCTAGTTTTTACCGCCTTTTGAATGTATTTTTAATGTTGCTGTTGTTCTAACAAACTTTGTTATGTGATTCTTGTGTTTTATTTTAAATTTGTTCTTTTCTTTAATAGATTCTGTTTAAAAGATTTCTTTTGTTTTGAAAAGAATTCGAATGTCTCAAATCAAATAAGGTCGTTAATTACATTCAAAAACATAAAACAAAAGAAAATAAAGAGAAAAAAAAGAAAAAGTCTAATCTATCAATCAAAACAAAGTCTTTATAAAACGGCGCGAATATCGTTAAACAAATTTGTGGAGCAAGAACAAAATAAAAGTCATCTTTTGGAAGAACAAAAACATTGCGTGCGAAAACGAAAGTAGCACAGGCAGAAAGAAAGACGACAAAACGACATACAGACTACCACTATTAATATATAGATTGGGAATAAAAATATCAATAATGATCATGTCATCATTTTTAATAAGGGTCATATACCACTGTTCCCAGCCGGTTCTAACCCCTCTAAATCACTTCAGCACCATGGAAATATGCTAATTAGAGCCTTTAGAAGTAGCTCACTCGCTTATAAGGAAGCGTCTTTACGTTTTTTTATATTTTCAAGGTTATGAAATTAGTTTGCATACTTGGATATTTTTTTTGAAGGGTGCTAACTGGTAGTATTTTCTGGTATTACTAATCGAATTTCTGGCTACAGGTGCTTTTCTCAACAACTTATAGTTGTCATATAAGAAAAAAGTTAAAAAAAATAAAAAATGTTAAAAGTTTGTAAGTGCAAGATACTCCTGGGTACTCTCTCCTTGAAAATCAATCCAAGAAGTGAGAAAAAGCTAAAGTTGTTTTTTATTTCATTCGAAAATGAGGACGTGTAACCATTCCCTGTCCGAAGTCTAACAAATTGGTTTTGAAATAATGTTTTCGAAATCAAGAACAAAGATCACAAAACATGTATGAACTTTCGCTTCCAATTCAAAAAAGTATATAAAGTATGAGTATACATACTTTGTATCTGATGTCTTGGAGGAGTCTTTTTTGTGTGAGTTTGGAGACACTCTTGCTCCTTTTATTTTTCCAAAAATAGAATCCATTATATTCTAAACCTAAGATAAAAATGAAATATCAAATATAACATAATATAAATGAAATATTTAAATATAGTATAATATATTTGATTCACAAAATGTGGAATGGCAAGTAGTGCATTATAGAAAGAGAATGTTATATATTATAGAGATATACCCGAAAAAACCAAGAAAGAAAAACAACACTAAACATTGGATCATAAATTAACGAAAGCAAGATTTAACAATAGGAGGAAAGAAATAGTAAGTCTTGAAAACTGTATAGGCATTCCTAAAAAAGAAATAAATTCACATAGTATAACTTCATATATAAGTATAAGTATATATTATATATATTTCTTCTAGTTCTACATTGAATTCATCGAATTTTTTCCATAGCCCAATGGTTACAGGGAAGTTTTTTATACTTTTCATTGCTGTCTATATTTCATTGTCCACAATTTCCATGCCATTATTGTATTGATGTCGAAACTTTGTCTTATGGTTTCCAATTACTTTAATTTTAGTAATATGATCATTCAAATTAAATAGGACACATATTTTCCATCCAACATCCAACAACAGCCTTTCTTTGAGCGATTTCAAAGTTGTTGATGAATAATAATATATAGTCAAAATGCTGAACATTGACATTAGTTGCTTGCAACATGATGTTGCTGATATTTTCTATCAAATTTGATTTTTACATTTTTCTAAATTAAAGAAATAATTCTCAATACACATTTTCCTACAATCCAGATGACCACAGTTAAAAAAAACAATTCCTGATCTATCAACATTAAAGCACCTCAGACTGACTAGCCAATCCTCCTTGCGTTGCATGGCCTGACCAAGGGTTCTTTTCAACTAGTGTAAGCTGGTCTACATCAGCTGGTTGACATTTTCCTTCTAATTTTGACAGCCTCTTTTTGCCTAAAGAATATAGGAAAGTCAGAATCACTCATTGAAACTAATTTCCTTTGCTTAGCCATCAGAGAAGGAAAAATATTTTGTCTATGATTTGTCAGTGATTCTGACTTTCTCATCATTCCTACCTCCAAGGAAGAGGTGTGTCGACATTAGACCAACTTACGGTACTCACAAAATGAACTGGTCGCGAGAGGTCGCTATGATATCCAGACAGTGTCAACGCCGCATGCTGAGTTTTTTCTCTACGACCAGGCATCGAAATAAGGGATAGAAAGTGCATCACAATTTTTTGATAAGCATGATTTTGCATTCTAAAATGGATCAATTTTCAATTTTTAGCTTGTAAGTAATCCAAAAACGCATCGTAAATTGCGAAATTCGATACGCTAATTCGATCCCTGACGATTGTGGTGCGAAGTTTAACACCTGAAATGATTGTATCTCAAAAGAAAAAATCTGCTTTTAAAGGTATTTTTCATTACGTAATTCCTACTCGACTACTATAAAATTATTCAACAGGACATGTGTATTCATAAAAAAAAACACCCTTGCTTGCTGAACAGGCAATTGAAAGGGAGTCTCTCAAAGCTTCCTGGCCTGCAAATCAAACAAATACAAATAGAAATAGGGGAAAAAGCTAGTAATTAGTTAGAAGAATGACTAAGAGAGTACAGTAGTGAAGTTTTCTAAAAATGATGATGCCATCCATCAGCAGATTTTTTCATTACACCTGATTACACAACAGTTATACCTACCCTCCCGACAAGATTTATCCTGTTTGTGTTAGCTGAGCATTGAGGGAGAGGGAAGAGTAGTACTATAAAGGAAATTGTTATAGTATCAAATATCATTGCAAAACTCACCACCAATTTTACTTATCCACCACCCTTTTAATTAAAGGAAAGCATAAAACTAGCATAAATTCAACCAAAATGGAAACCACACACAGAAATATAGGGTTCCTTTCAGCTTTGATTATTTTTTGCTAGGCACAGTTCTCTAGCCTGCTCTAGTCTAGCTAGCTACTAAAAGTGCTACTAGTAGTGACTAGCAGGGCAGAAGGAGGCTGAAGGGAGGCACCGTCCCTCCTGTGCCCGTACCCCCCTGTGCCCGTACCCCCTGTGCCCGTACCCCCTGTGCCCGTACCCCTTGTGCCTGTACCCCCACCACCCACTGTGCCCGTACCCCCTGTGCCCGTACCCCCTGTGCTCGTACCCCCACCACCCACCTGTGTGCCCGCCGTACATTTGATTCAAAACTTGCAGTCTTGGCACACTATAAAAAGCAGTAAATTAAGGAGGTATGTAACCAGATAGATCATTGGTGGAGTTAGCACAAAGTTTATACTGTAGTTCTATCGCTATTTAGCCAAGGAAATTTACAAAGTAGAATAATCTTCAGATGGACCTGCATGCACAACCAGAACAAATTTAGCCTGCTTCTTGGGCTACCATCTTTAACCATTTCGGAACAAACCATCAGGGCGTACGTAAGGCGGTAATAGGGCGTGCTTTGCTTGTACTGCCGGCAATTGCCTTGGGCAGAGTGTTTGGGCTAGTAGGGGATTCCGATTCGAAAAATGACTCCATCAATTTAAAACTCTCGACTTTAAGAAATAAGATTTTGAGCTTTAAAATTCACGAGTTTCTGATTGACTTTTGAATCTATCAATTTATCCCCACTTATTAAATATTTTTATAGCCTCTTATTCTATATTATTAATGTAAACCCGAGTCGTATACCTCTTGATTGGATTTCCTTGTGAAACCGTTCTTGTTCTGAATTGTCGTCCAGAAATCTTCTCATGTTGTACCAATAGGTCCAATAGACTTTGGCTCCTTCTTCTGTTTCAGAAGATCGTTAAATGTGCCTTTCCAACAGCCGAAATGCTTTGCGACGTCGCATTTCTAAAGGTTTGAATTCTTCTTCAGCCATGTATTCATGGATGCCTGAATGTCCATCCACTTAGAGTCACCATCAACAGCGGACGAGCTTTCTAGTAACGAAAATTGATTAACATATTAAGAGTTTAATATTAATATAAAACATTAAGCGGAATAGGAGAAAATTCTCCCTCGATTTTTTTTTAGCAAAATAAATTTCATATTGAAAAATACCGTATGACGATTGGGCTTTCGAAGAAATATCAACAAAATAAAGCGATACGTAATTTCGCAATTAATCCTGAAAATTTCGAAATATTAAGAACAATTGAGCCTCAGCCAAAATTTACTGGTTCTTATAAAAATGCGTGTAACCAAGTGCAATCAAAAACTAAACTTACAGACATGTCAATAGAGGACAGATCAATGAAATCAAATCCTACAGCAACGAGGTATCTAGCGACTTCGTGCTTATCGGTGTCTTCAAATCGAAGCTCAAATGACTGAAATATAAGAATACAATCTTGTTAATTACGTAAACTAATACACCAATGTTTTAACATCGTTTTAGCGAAAGGCTCATCCTCCACATCCATATAAAACAATATTTTGAAAAAATTATTTAAGAACTAAAATTATTTAATTAATTGTCTTGGGAACTTGAACTTGATTCAGGTAACTCATCCTTGTTGTTGCAAATACATCTTGTAGATGACTGATGTTGTTTTTTCTGAAAGCTTGATTTCATAGTGTGACTACAGTAACTGTTAGTTACTATTTTTGTTATTAGTTTTGTTACTATTTTTGGTATGTTTACACCCAATATGTTGTGTTTCAAGCAAAATCAGTCATTTTCTTGCTTTGTTTCCAACCTTTGAAAATGCCCAATTTAGTGAGATTTTCATATTTTTGTAAAATTTAATATTTTCGTAAAATTTAATATGCGCGAAAATTTCCAAAAACTGATAATTGCAAAATTTAATACACGCAAAACACATTTCCTCAAAAAAAATTTGTGACTTGCGAATTTTATACCAATAAGGTACCGTAACTTGGTCTAATGTCGACATCCCTCTTCTAATTTCGACATCCTTCTTTAGAGATATGAATGATAGGAAGGTTGGAATCGCTGATTGAAACTTATCTCTTTTGCTAAGCAATCAGTTGAGGAGTCCATCAGTGATTCCGACCTTCCTATTATTAACTCTACGGGTGCCCCTATAAAGGATCCCACGGAATCCTAAGTTAAGTAAAGTCTTGGGGTACGAATGCCCCTACTAAGAAGGCCTTCAGCCTTATATTGTGACTCTCGAGCTCCAATCCTAACTTAAGGTCTAGGTCCACAGATTGAAAAATTTCACTTGCACCCTGGTGGATGATATTGTCTGCCAACCTTCTGTCTCTGAGCAGCAAAGGACCGTCCCAATTCTTGTCAAATTCCACCATACTACGCACTCTGTCAAAAAAAAGCATGATTTATCTCCTCTGCCAACTGTGAACCCCCTACTAATGTATGTTTGAAGCTTAAGAAATGACACAAACGCACGTTACTTTTGATAAAAACATGAAAATAATTCACTTACATCTCATTGTTCATTTCATTATTATCAACAAAGTCTTCAACATTTCGAATACTTTGGCTGCTGTCGTTATGTTCAATAATATTAATATTGTCATCATTGATGTTTGATGGCTCATGTTGGCGGTACGCTGATACATCTATCTCACAAGCATCATGATCCATGCTGCTATACTGTGATGATTCATCATTAGAAAAAGCATTGTTTATTATTGTGTCATTTTCACTCCCGCCATCACTCCAGTTATTTTCACTAAAAATTGAGTCTTCTTCACCACTACTAAATGTATTGTGATCATTATAAGTTATGTCACCTATGTCATAATGATTGCTATCAGCAACAACAGGAGCTCTTATATTTGGATTGGCAGTGGATGTACCATCAGCACTTAGATCTTTGTCGTCATCATCTACATCACCATAAACTTCTTTGAATTGTCGATGATGTCTAGATGCAGTGCTTGGAAGAACTGCCTTTCCAAGACATGTTGGACAAGGACAGTGTTTGTGGATCTTTTCTAAGAGAGGAGAGTCACATTAATCACGTTTTCTCCATTTAATTTTTCTTCAGTTACAAATTTTATAATTTTTGGCGCGCAGGAGCAAAGCAGCAAAGTGAAAGTTGTGTTTTTTAAATGCATGTAATTTACAGACCAAATAAATCATAAACCTTTGTATATTAATTGATTGATTTTCAATTTTTTTTTTAAATAATTATGAAAAATCTAATCCAATACTTTTTAATATCAAATAATTTCAAGATGTTATTTCATAAAATGAAGACTTTTACAAATTAATTCTGATAAACCAGTCCAGTTATTATGAAATAAGATTTTTCGTGGTCAAGCATTCCCTTTTTTCTTTTCTTTTTTCGAATGTTTTGATGTTTTTTTTTAGTTTTTGAAATATATAACTCATTGACTAAAATAAAGAATAAAACAAAAATGCAATAAACTATAAAGTGACTGCAAAAAAAAGAATGACAGGTAAGCAGATAAACAAAACAAAACCAAATAAAAAAAAAACGACCCAGGGACTTTAGCATGACCTTGCGGTCACGCCGGGCTGAAAGAAAACACACGGCATTCTCATGCGATAAATGATAAAAAGTATAAAAATTAATAGAAATTTTCATTAAATGTTCTGGTTTAAGTTATTTGCCATTTCGGCGAAATCAACATCAGCCATCTCGATGGAGTGTTGATTCCTTGCAAGCAGGATCGTAACAAGGAGAAGTTTAATTTTGCGCGTATGGAGTTTATTACCATAGACTTTGGAATGTTGCGCTTCTCCGAGATTCGGGTTGCCGCGTGTGAAAAGAAACGATCGCATTCACGACTCATTCCTCCGAAACAGGTGAACACCAGCGGTGTGAACGATCCTCCTTCCACGGTTCGAATTCTTTCGTTGTAGCACCTCTTTTTCTCGTTCTCGTTCTTCTTGTGTGCAGCCTGAAGACTCTGGTTAAGGTGGCTCTTAGCTAATGGGTTGAAAACCCTTATGTCTACAAATGCTAATTGCCCCTTCACCCAGAAGACTTTGACTGCGACATCCGTTCTCGATCCTTCCGTCTTGATGGCTGTCCTGCAATTTTCCTTCAATAAATTCGTAAAGTGAAATTACCACGGTTCGCAAAGCATCTTTCGCGTGGTCTTATCAACCAAAAAATTTAAAATTTGCATTCACCACGTGCAACTGAAAGAAGAAACTACATTGTAAAGATTATAAAAAACTGTAAAACTTCATCAATATTATCAATAATGGATTAAGAGTTGGAAAAGCTAAATTCAGAAGAGTTGGGAGAATATCTTAGTCTTATATTTTCTCCTGAACTGGCCAACAAACTGACGAGGAAGTTTATTTTCCTTCATAGTTTTAACGATTTTCAGAATTAAAAGCAATTCTTCTCTGTAAAGGATTTGTGTTCAAACATGAATTTGAGTCTGTAAAAAAGCCTTCGGCTTATAAAAACTATCTTCTAAACATATATCAAATTTTCCACATCAAAACACTATGTTCCTCTCATAAGTCTTCATAAATAACAGTGACGAGTATCAAATTAGCTACGTTTCAATATGCTGTTTATAAATCAAAGTTTGATTCCCGAAGGACAATAAAATGTGACGTCATAGAAAATTACAAAAGCCTCGAGGGACGTATATAATAAAGATAACTATCCTCCAAATGATGCTGGTGATTAAGGAATTGTTTACACTCCCCTCCTTGAGATAATGCATCTCAACAGAATGCAATTTTGCTTCACAGCGCAACGCACAGTTCTTCAATATATGTACTTCACATTCAATAGTATAACATATTATGACAGTTATGTTTTCATGTAGTGTTCGTGTAACGTAACGTAGTTCTAATCAGTAACGTTTTCAGGTGTAATCAATACATTTCATTACGTGAGTTCAATGTAATGTTCCGTGGAAGTAAGTTCAAATTTAATGAATACCAATACGTTGGTTAGGTCATTCCTTTATTTTGTCGTAGAGTTGACAGTTGGAGAGTGTAGAGTTGATGGATCTTCGTTCTTCGTGCCCAGGAAGCACACAAGGTGTTTTCTTCGCACCCCAGAGGTACGCAAAGTGTTTTCTTCATGCCTCAGGCCTCAGTGGCACACAAGGCGTTTTCTTCGTGCCCAGGAAGCACACAAGGCGTTTTCTTCGTGCCCAGGAAGCACACAAGGCGTTTTCTTCTTCGTGCCCAGGAAGCACACAAGGCGTTTTCTTCTTCGTGCCCAGGAAGCACACAAGGCGTTTTCTTCGTGCCCAGGAAGCACACAAGGTTTTTTCTTCTTCGTGCCCAGGAAGCACACAAGACGTTTTCTTCGTGCCCAGGAAGCACACAAGTTGAAACAGGATTGGCAAATTGATACACGTTGATGAACAATTGATTGAGTTGATGTAGATTATCTTCTTTTATGGTGAGCAGAGGAATTCCGATGCAGTTGATCTTCTTTCTTCATGCCCAGGAAGCACACAAATTAAACAGTATGAACGCAAACATTGGTTAGTTGACTTCAGCAGCTGGTTGATTCCAGCTCCAATCTTGAAATCTTTGTAGTTGGTCGAGTGTATGTACCGTCCTTTGTGGTGACTTCAACCTTTCGTACTTCTCCATCTGAACTTTTGAATACTTCTTTGATTCGTCCAAGGGTCCATTGACTTCGGACAAGATTCTTCTCAAGCATCATCACCAAGTCACCTTCCTTCAGTGCAGGAGAACTTGTCTTTTGCCATTTCGACCTAGTGGTCAATGTCGCAAGATACTCTTTGGACCATCTATCCCAAAATTGGTTTGTTATTGATTGTACCTGCTTCCACTTCTTTCGAGGAGCTGACCGAATTTCGTAATCCACGCTTGTGATGGGTTTTGAAGAAGGTCTTCCCAAAAGGAAGTGATTGGGAGTCAATGGTTCAAGATCGTTTGGGTCATTGCTAACATAAGTTAGTGGTCGACTGTTGAGTACAGCTTCAACTTCTGTCATTACAGTTTGAAGAGTGAAATCGTTTAATATTGCTGAATCGTTAAGGATGACACTCAGCGTTATCTTGACACTTTGAATCAGACGTTCCCAAACACCTCCCATATGAGGTGCTTCTGGTGGATTGAAATGCCACTTGATCTCCTTTCTCTGCAAACGACTTGGCAATCTTGAGTTGATCCATTCGTTCGATTTCTTTCTTTAACTCGTTTGAAGCGCCCTTAAAATTAGTACCACAATCAGAACGGATTATCTCTGGATTTCCTCTTCTGTTGATAAATCGGTCCAGAACATTAATGAAATCGTCAGCTTCTAATGATGGTGAAACTTCAATATGCACAGCTCTAGTGACAAGGCATGTAAACAGACATCCCCATCGTTTGACTTTGCTTCTCAGGACCCTCACTTGAATTGGTCCAAAGAAATCTACTCCGGTGTGGAAGAACGTTGGGGCTCCCACAGTTATTCTGTCGACGGGTAGGTCTGCCATCTTGACTTGGCCTGGTTTAGGTCTCCTCTTCTGGCACTTGACACAACTTCGAATAACTCTTTTGACGATGCTTCGGACAGCGATGATCCAGTACTGTTGTCTCAGGAGTGATATGAGGTGTTCTGTGCCAACATGATGATTTTGCTCGTGGTAATATC
This sequence comes from Clytia hemisphaerica, assembly GCF_902728285.1. Classification (NCBI taxonomy): domain Eukaryota; kingdom Metazoa; phylum Cnidaria; class Hydrozoa; order Leptothecata; family Clytiidae; genus Clytia; species Clytia hemisphaerica. The sequence continues at coordinate 37,958 of NW_027103405.1, forward strand.
TTACAAGCAAGCGTACAGCATGATGATCTTTCGGCAAAATGATTTGATGCTTGGCAGCGTATGGAAGCATTCCTCGTTTCAGTCTGCCGCCAACTCTCATCAGCCCGTCATTTGTGTCGATGTAAGGGTCTAGTTTGGAGAGTTTTCCAAGGAGTTCTTTGGATGAGTCATCATTGAATGTTTCTTTCTGGATGATCTTTAATGTCTTTGTAAATCCAGCCCTTTCTTCGTTGATTGAGAGGTCGCTTCCTTTCTCTTTGCGGCTCATCTTGGGTTGCAGAAGAACAATCAACCAAGCAACTGCTCGGATCAGTCTTTTCCAATTTGAAAATCTGTCGAACTTCACAATCGGTGTGATGGATGATAGTTTACAGACTAGCGTCTGCTTTTTGATTTCTGTATTGTCAGGAGACAGGGGTGTCACAGATGTTGTTGGCCAGTCTGCCTTGTTTTTGAACAGGAAGTTTGGTCCGTCGAACCAGCATCTAATGGCTTCATTATCATCAATATCTCCTCTTGTTGCAATGTCGACTGGGTTGATTTTTCCTGGTATGAAGTTCCATTGATCAACTTTAGAATGGTTTCGTATCTCAGCAACTCGGTTTGCAACAAAAACCTTGAAACGTTTACTTTCGTTGTTGATGTACTGGAGATTGAGTGACGAGTCTGTCCAGAATTGAATAGACGAGAAATGAACATCGATCTCCTCTACGATGGTTTCTTTCATTCTCACTGCAATGACAGCTCCTTGCAATTCAAGTCTTGGCAACGTCAATCTTTTCAGTGGAGCAACTCTTGACTTAGACAGTAGGATATGGCATGATACAGTTCCTTCACTCTCGATCCTGACATAAGCTAACGCAGCAAATGCCTTCTCGGAAGCATCACAAAAGATATGTAGTTGCACGTCTTGGTCACCTTCAAGGTTGAGACTTCGTGGGACAGCAACAGTGGATGCAATGTCAGACATTCGACAAAGCCAATCTTCATAACGATTTTTGAGAGAGTTGGAAACTTCCTCGTCCCATTCAAATTTGTCTCTCCATAGTTCTTGCATGAAAAGTTTGGCGACAAGTGTGATTGGTGTCAAGAGGCCAAGTGGATCGTAGATAGTCGCTGTCTTCTTGAGGATGGATCTCTTGGTACATGGCTTTGATCGATCAACTTCAACATTGACCTTGTAAACAAAACAATCTGTTTCAAGGTCCCAGTGAACGCCTAGTGCTCTAGACATGACCTTGTCGTCCAGTTTGATCCCAATAGGTTGAGTAGCAAGCTTTTCTGTTGGTAAGTCCTTCAAAACGGATTCGTCGTTACTTTGGAACTTTGTCAGGTTGAAGCCTTTGTTGTTGAGAAGACTGATAACACCATGACTGGTCTCCTTGGCTGATGTAGCATTTGAATATGACATGAGAAAGTCATCGACATAGAAATTTCTCAAGACAGCTTTGATGACTTCGGGTGGATAGTCGTTAGCTTGATCTTTTGCAGCTCGTTGTAGGGCATAGGTTGCAGCACAGGGAGAATCCGTCAGCCCAAAAATGTGTACGAGTAATTTATAGTGATCAGGAGGTTTGTGAGACTTTGGATCGTCTCTCCACAGGAATCTGTTTGCATCCATGTCAGCCTTTTTCAATCTCACTTGACAAAACATAGCTTCGATATCAGCAACCACAGCAACTCTATGGCGTCTAAATCGAAGCAAAACGCCAAGAAGGCTGTTCAGTAGATCAGGACCACTGTACAGGTTGGAATTCAAGCTTTCTCCATGTGACTGAGCAGCAGCGTCGAACACCATACGTACTTTGCCTGGCTTATTCACATTGGTGACTCCATGATGAGGGATGTACCAAGTAGTGGCTGTGCGACATAATGCTTCTTCGTCTGAGAGTTTTCTGATGTATCCTTTCTCAAGGTAGGATGATATGTTCTTAGCATACATTTCAAAGAAGGCAGGATTGGATTGGAACTTCCTGCAAATTTGGTTGAGGCGTCTCTCAGCCAAGATTTTGCTTTCAGGCAGGGTGACGTCCTTCTTCCAAAGCATTGGTACGATGTAGTGACCATCTTTGAATTCAGTTTCTTTGTCAAGAATTTCTTGGTTACGTTGATCGTCGATAGAGCGTGATTTGCTTTCTTTGACCTCAGTACCAAATGATTCAGTCTCCCAGAAGCTGCTGTATTCAACCTCAGAGAGTTCACTTCTGATCCCCAAATTTCTGGTCAGTGCAACAAGTCGATTTTCAATCGGATCTGAAGTACCATCATACACTCCAAGCAGAGTCCAACCGAGTCGAGTCTTTGAAGCATATGGGTAGCCTTTCTTTGACTTCCTGACATCATTGCTGATGAGAACATCTGGAACATCAGCACCAATCAGTAGTTGTACTTGGCTGCTGTCGATATCTTTAAGACCGAGATCTCTAATGTAATCCCAGCTAGAATCAGTTGTTACTGGAACTTCTTGTCCTGGTACATTGAAATCCGAATCATTGAGGGAGTACACATTTTTAACTTTAGTCTGGTAACTGCCGTCAACAGCTGCGATGGTGAGATCAACCAGCTTTGTCGGTAAAATAGTACTATCTTTGATTGTACCAAAGTTGATTTTGGTCTTTCTTCTTCCTTGAAGATTTAGTTCCTTGCAAAGTGATTTGGTAATAAGGGTACATTGGCTGCCAGTATCTAGCATGGCGTATGTATCAACCCACATACCCCGAACATTCTTCACCCGAACAGGGACAACCTGCAGATAGACATGACTTCTTCCCTTTACAAGTCTATTTATGGTGGTTTCGATCTTCTCCCCATCAGGTAAGTTGGCTGGTGGGATTGAAGGATCTTCAGACTTTACCTCGTCAACCTTTGGAGAGTTCTGCTGCTCCTTTGGTGCGGAAGATTTAAGCTTTGGTTGATGAGACTTGTCTGGCTTATCTGGGCCTTTCTTTAGACCTTGATGCAGGGTTGTATGATGTCTAATCTTGCACCCATCAATGGAGCAATGCCTTTTGGACTTGCAAGCCTTTACGTTGTGTTTCGGGCTGAGACAGTTGAAGCATAACCTTTTCTTTCTAACGAAAGAAACCTTTTCTGTGTCACCTTTGGATTTGTAGATGGGACAGCGATACAACCAATGATCTTTGTTGCATAAGGAACAACGGCGTTTCTCTTTCTGCTCTTGATAATCATCATCAGGAGAAGTTCGGTTGTGCATGTTTGACAATTTTTTGTAACCGTCGTTGTTAAGGTATGGATCCCTAGCTGCCATGACTCTATCTTGCAGCCATTTTTCAAGATGATACAGATTGGGTTCTTGGTTCCTCCGCAATACAAATGAGTATTCAGACCATTTCCTTTGAAGGTGTACAGGAAGCTTCGACAAGGTCTGACGTAGTAGATCAGTGCTGTAGATATCAGCAACATAGTTCATCTTTAGCAGTGTGTTTAGACAAGTCGAGATCTCGAAATACAGGTTTGCAAGAGCCTTCGGATCAGAATCGTGGACTTGTTTGCGTTTAGTTATCCTTTGGATCACAGATTGAGCAACGACCACCTTGTTTCCAAACAGATACTTCAGTTTCTTTAAAGAACTGACATAACCTTGGTCATCATTGGTGAAACCTTCAATCGATTTCAGGGCTTCGCCTTTCAGGTGTTGTGACAAGTAAGTGTGCTTTTGGAAGGAATCGAGATACGGTTGCTTATGGACTATGTCATAGAACTTTGATACGAATTCGATCCATTTGTCAGCTTCTCCTGCAAATACTATCAACTCCTGTCTGGGTAACCTTTGTTGAATGAGTAACTCCATTTGGATATTCCTTGAATGATTGGTATCTGGGATGGTCAAATTATTTGGATCTAATTCATCTATCCATTGGTCTAGAGATCTGCGTTCCGCGATGGGATGAGTGCCTTGAATCGGGCGATTTGAATCAACAAACTGCACTGATTTGAGAGATCTCTTTGAAGCTTCGGTTGGTAAAGATGAAGTGACAACATTTTTCACCTGAGGAGGCAATGTTGTCGAAGGGTTGACATTCACGAGGGGATTCAATGTCGTAGAAGGGTTGGCATTCACGAAGGGATCTAATGCCGTTGAAGTGTTGACATTCACGAGGGGATACAATGTCGTAGAAGGGTTGGCATTCACGAAGGGATCTAATGCCGTTGAAGTGTAGACATTCATTTGAGGAATCAATGTCTTTGAAGGTTTGACATTCACGAGGGGATTCAATGTCTTTGAGATAACATTAGCCTGTCGAGGTAATGTTTGTTGAACAGTAACATGCGGAGTTAAAGTCGGTTGAGTGTACGTAGCCTGAGGCGGCTTGATCATTTGGTTGACATTGCCATGCAGAGACAATGCCATTTTTGAAGCAACATTTGCATGAGGAGCTAGTAATGTTGTCGACAAACGAACGGTTGGGTTTGGATTAGGAAGATTTAATTCATCGTCGGAAAGAATTAAGGTTGGATATACGGTAGACACATTTGGTATTGTGTAGGTACTTTGTAATTGATCGTTGAAGTTTGATTGGTAACCCGGATTTCTTGGTAATTTCGGAGTAAATTCATCGGTATTAGGATTCAAATAGGTTTCGACTAAGTTTTTCATGGGTGATACGGGACTATTCAGTAATCTGGTATTGGGTGGTATTGGATGGCGGGTGCGCGCACCGCCGTGTTGGCTTGTACTGGCGACAGCAAAAGGGTTGATGTTAGTTTGCGTATTTAAATTTGTATCATGCGTTGAGGTAACGAAAGGTTCAGTATAATCCTGCATTGAGGTTTCGATAAATTCCGTATGGTTTTGAATTGCGTGAGTATTGCTTGCGCTGTCGCTTAGATTTTGTATTGATCGAGTTTCGGTATTTGTGTGATTGATAACCGTTTGTACTGATTGAATTTCGCTTGCGCTTGATATTATTGGCGATTGTGGTGATTCAATACCCTCATTTAGAGACGCGGGGTCAGGTAAGGAACGCAATTCTCCGAGTAACTGTGATTCATTTACGTATAGTTTAGAGAACGCACCGCACATGTCGCTCATTGACGGATTAGAACCAGAGCCCGAACCCTCCTGGTCACGTGATTTTTCGCGCCATTTTTGAATATCTTCGCGCTTTTTGGAAGATAGTAACGATGATGGCGGATCATCCTTACGGCTATCAAGGTAACGTTCGATTCTTCCGAAACAAGAATTTACGTTGAGAGCGAGTTCATCGATCCATTCATCGCCGAATCGAGAATCTCCTTCAGGTAGAATAAGCATTAACGCTTCATGATGATTGATAGCGCCTTTAAGGGTTTGATCAAGAGTCGTTCGCAGGAAACGGATTTCAGTTCTACTCCCCCTTTGGTCTACAAGCCCCAAGATTTCAGGAATCATTTTTGTGATTCGATGTTTAGCGCCGTTTCGTTTACGCATTGTCTGAGAGATTTCCTTTTTCAATTGAATTTCTCTGGCTCTATCGCTTTGAGACATTTTGATATGATAGTTAGATGCAGTTTGATACGATAACCTTTGATATGCAGACGCGTAAAGCTATTGATAAGTCAGCCCGTGATAGATTGCGATTTCAAAGTCGTTTGCAGTTGCGGTATATGACGAACAACGATATGAAACGGGAGTTACAGATAACGAGAAATTCAAACGTTCGGAATGGGAACAGGCAGAATGCGGTATTCCTAAATACGGTAAGAACTTGACGGTAAAAGGGTGGTTACTCAAACTTTAGAAGTTGAAACTGAAAACAAGCGGGATTTCCGGAATGCGGTCAGGTAAGTTTGCGGAAACGGTGAAAACTCAAATTTTCAGACGGAAAATTGCGGTATACGGAAATCTCGAGAATACGGTAAGGTTCACAATTTTACCGGATAAACACGGAAAGGGGCGTCAATTCGACAAAAAACGTAGGTTTCGTTGAATTTCTGTTTTTCCGATGGCAATGAACAATTTTTCCAAATTGCAGAATTTGAGGATCAAACGTAGGTTATCCTCAAATAACTCAATTTTCAATAGAAAAATTCGATATGGTTAGAATTGGTTAAGAGTCTCCCGGTATGGTAAGGATACGGACGGAAACAGGCGTGCAAACTAGGAAACGTGGACGAGATACCGGAACAATTACGGAACTGGGTATGATTTCGAGAAACAAGCGTGGGTTGTCCTCAAATGTGAATTTTCTGGAATACAAACACGTGGGGTCGGAATTCCAGACTCGATTTCCCAGACGGAGTAACAGACAATCAAAAACAACAGAATTTAGAACAATGTCGTAGTGATTCTTTGTCTTTGTCTTTGTCTTTCCTTTATCTTTGTCTTTGTCTTTAGTTTACACCACAACCATAGATAATTCCACAACCATAAATAAATTCAAAAAACCACAAAAATAAAAAAACAAGTCAACCAGATAAATCAACTCAAATCAACCAGATAAATCAAATCTTTAATCCATATGATAATCTTGTTATTTATTGTAAAGGATTTGTGTTCAAACATGAATTTGAGTCTGTAAAAAAGCCTTCGGCTTATAAAAACTATCTTCTAAACATATATCAAATTTTCCACATCAAAACACTATGTTCCTCTCATAAGTCTTCATAAATAACAGTGACGAGTATCAAATTAGCTACGTTTCAATATGCTGTTTATAAATCAAAGTTTGATTCCCGAAGGACAATAAAATGTGACGTCATAGAAAATTACAAAAGCCTTGAGGGACGTATATAATAAAGATAACTATCCTCCAAATGATGCTGGTGATTAAGGAATTGTTTACATTCTCTGTACTTATATTTTATTTACTGTATTTCTTTTTTCTTACCTACCAGTACCCATATTGAATAAATAACAGTAGCTTTTGCTATAACCTTATCTGAAACGCTATTCCAAGTAACCGTACCGGGTACCATAAGTAAGTAAGATCAACCCTCTAGCCTAGTAAGGTACGGCCCGAACATATACGTCTCTAAAATTTTCGGGTCATGTTACAGCCTGAAATAGCAAAACGTTATTTTTTCCCAAACATTGCCGCAAAATAGTTTCAGATTGCTGAAAACCTAGCCCAAACATACTCTGAACATACACTGGCCAGGCAGTTCGGGTCATGTTTTGGCCTTTTTTTTACAAGTTTAAAAAGTTCTAAGTCTCCCTAAAGAGTATGAGTCCTTCTTTGAGTTGTAGGTAAGGTAATGCACACAAATGAAATGTTTTATTGCTATCAAAATCTCTATTTACAGGTCACGGTTTGAATCGAAAATTGCTCTCGATTTTGATTCAATCTGAAAACAGATATCAAAGGTTGAAAGATGCTGGACTAACCTTTAGGGAAGAGTTGGAGTTTCTTTCCGTTTTTAAAGAGAAACCAGTGAATCAGACACCTAAAACATCAATTCCAACCAGGTCTAGGCTGTCACAAATCAAAAAGAACATGCAGTAAGTTTTAATTTCTTTGACTTCTTTGAAATTGTGAAATTTTTCATTTCTTCATATCCAGTGAGTGAATCCAAATAAGAAACTGTACTTTACAACTGGTTGAAATTCCAGCAATTTTGAGTTTGTATCCAATTTTCCATGTATTCCTGTGTATTCATTTATCTTAAAGTCTGTTCGACCGAAAAGGATTATTCTCAATGTTAATTGTGTGAAGGTTAAGATGAAATAATTTGCTTTTCATATTAAAATATTGTGCTGCAGGCAAAATTTTTCAACTTCATGAGTTTTAATTTGAGTGATTGAAACCAACCATTAAGATGAAATATTCAGCACCCACGTTGAACAATGCAATTTCATCCCCCACCTATTTCAGTCACTCACAGATGCGGAAACAAATAAATCATAAATGGGGTGAAGATATTCCTGCAAATTTTGGTTGCGCAGAAGATAATGAAAAATTAGAGCAATTATTAAATACGCTTGAGAACTTGACACGTGACGAGATCCCTGCACTGACAGGCCTAGATCAAGCAGAACGAAGGAAGATGATCATCGCTATTGTTAGAGAAAAACGAAAACCTGCAAAGGTAATTCTTAATCCTCTGATGTTCCTCTAAATTTTAGGCTGATTTGATTGAATGGAAAATTTAGTGTACTGTCTCTTTTCCCTTGCTCTTTTATTTTATATCTATTTTTGCATCAATTCTTTGTTTGTTTTTTATCCAGAAAAATACTAACAGCAATGCCAAGAAACGAATCCCCTTTGACAAGGTAATTTGAACTTTTTATTCATTTTGCTTGCTCTCATCGGTTTAAGTCCCAAGAACTGAGAATTTTGCTTTTTTGATTGAGTGTTGGACATGAAGTAAAGCTTGTCAACTATTATTTAATCATCCCTTCTTTTTTGAAAATGCTTAAAAATATTTCTTATTTAGAATGCTGAAACACCCAGGCCTGAAACTGCAGCAACAAGTAAGACGGGCAATGGGAATTCTTGTTGCAATCCTCAAACAGTTCAAAGTGAGCCACCACAAAAGAAAAGTAAGGTAGGGACCATTATACTATGAAAAAGTTTCTGCTATTATAAGTTGTATGTCGCAAGTATTTAATACTCTTGGGTACCCCTCCTATTGCTAATTGATTTTTCGAAAGTCTTCCGCCCAGGACATGCTTATTCCAACCCCTCCTCGCTTTCAAATTTTTGAGAAAATGTTTTTGAAAGTTCCCTCTATTGTCCCAATTCTACTGTAATAACCTCCTTTGTAAAAGATTTTCCACCCAGGACATTTTTAATCCAAATTTCAAATTTCCAGAAGTGTTCAAATTTTTTTTTTTTTGGCCTAATGATTTCAATTTTGAATTATTTGTGTATTATTAAACTCTGATATTTGAAAAATATGAACAGTATATTAACTAGCCGTCACCCGGCGTCGCACCCGCCGAGGAGTAGATAAGCTGAACGCATCATAAGCCCTTTGGATGGTGGGGAGGGTAAAAAGATCTGATTTGTAAGCCCAAACAACGAAAAATTACCACTCTAAATGGATGAACTTGAAAACTAAAAATATTACAAATTTAATGTTTTGTGACGTCATTTGGGTCCTAAATGACGTCATTGAAAGGGTAATAAATGTTTTGCTTGACTGAAATCAATTTGTCATTTATCGAAAAGATTCTCACGATGATTTCCGATTCAATATGAGGGGTCAACCATTGCTTAAATCCTTCTCAAACTTTAGATATTCTATTTTTTAGGTTCTGATGACGTCATCGGGCCAAAGATGCCCGAATATATTTATTTTCGAAAGTCTCTTTATACCCACTCTTACCTTTCCAATGACGGGTCAACCATCTCTTAACTCCTTTCCAATCTCGAGATAACGCCTTGTTAAGTTTCTTAGCTCTCTTCTTTAAAAGCCCGGGCTATAAAATATACGGTCTATCACGTTGTGAACGGATTTAAAGAAAAATGGCGGATTCCCGATATAAACAAAACACAAGGACCAAAATATGTCACAAATTAGAAAAAGTTTATTTTTCCAATTTTCCCTCCCGATTAACCATTTTACTTTTTATATAGACATATAATGATTAATAACTGAATACTTTAAAAGCAAGAAGCTAATCTCGAAGGCCAAAATCATTTAGACAAAAAACATGAATTTAGTTAGGACAAAAAACTGGTACGGTATAAAATGAAAACATCAGCCGCTCAATATTAAAGGAACCCAAAGAAATGAAGATAGGATAATGTCAATATTGTTATAATGAGGTTTAGTGTTAATTGAAGAGGTGCTAGTGATATATTTAATGTATATAAATCTGAATGGAATTAGAATGATTCATTTTATCATATGATGGTGTCAATAATAACTATAACCTTTTCCTATTTACAACATAATAAAAATGATGGAAAATAAAGTGAAAGTGTATTTTTAATTTTGCTTATCATTGTTCTAGAGTTCTTGGTTAAACAACAACATTGTGATAAGGAAAAAGTCTAATATATAGTCATTGTGTCAATGACATTCAATCATCATACGTTTCAACATGATAATGTATCTACACTATTGTATGTACCAAATATTCAATGTTGCTGCTTCTTCTTGCACAGCGCAGCCTGCAACCAAAGTAAAGTATCGAAGAGAAACGTATAAGGCGCCAACACAAATGTCTTCATTTCGTGTCCTCATTGGGTCTAAAAAGTGAGACGGTTGGTCTAAAAAGTGAGTCGGTCGGTCTAAAAAGTGAGTCGGTCTGTCTAAAAAGTGAGTCGGTCGGTCTAAAAAGTGAGTCGGTCGGTCTAAATAGTGAGTCCGTCGGCCTAAAAAGTGAGTCAGTCGTTCTAAAAAGTGAGTCTGTCGGTCTAAGAAGTGAGTAGGTCGGTCTAAAAAGTGAGTCGGTCGGTCTAAAAAGTGAGTCGGTCGGTCTAAAAAGTGAGACGGTTGGTCTAAAAAGTGAGTCGGTCGGTCTAAAAAGTGAGTCGGTCTGTCTAAAAAGTGAGTCGGTCGGTCTAAAAAGTGAGTCGGTCGGTCTAAATAGTGAGTCCGTCGGCCTAAAAAGTGAGTCAGTCGTTCTAAAAAGTGAGTCTGTCGGTCTAAGAAGTGAGTAGGTCGGTCTAAAAAGTGAGTCGGTCGGTCTAAAAAGTGAGTCGGTCGGTCTAAAAAGTGAGTCGGTCGGTCTAAAAAGTGAGTCGGTCGGTCTACAAAGTGAGGCGGTACGCCAATCTAAAAAGTGAGTTGGCTGGTCGGTCGGTCGGTCAGTCGGTGTCGGTCGGTCAGTCGGTGTCGGTCGGTCAGTCAGTCGGTCGGTCGGTCGGTCGTTGAAACAAACATATTTGTGATTGCCGCCTACAAAGACTACCAAATTACTTGGATGTATTACCATGCAGCAAAAATATACGACTCTCAATTTTCAAGATGGCTAAAGTAAATGTTTCCATTGGTCGGTCTTTGGTCTTTGTTTATTTTGTTAAGATGGTTGGTTGCGATAAGCCCCATAATAATTTCTGAAGAACAACTGTACAAATCCATAACAAAATGTTCTCTTTTTAAGAAACAGGATACCATGACCATTCCCTATCCATGTACAAACGATGGCACCAGTGACCAGAGCAGAGAGACCAGATCAATCAATCAATATTAAGAAACCAAAGAAAGAAAAAGCAAAATAGCTTCATCACAGCTTTTCATATGCTATTTACTTTTACGAAAATTACCAGTAAAGTAGAATTTCGAAACCGGACATACGCTTCCGAACCGAGCGACGTTTCCCGATCGGCAAGGAACCGTAGGTATGTTTTCCGATGACGTGTCTCAAAAGAAACGTACTCCGCCTCAAAAAAAAAGTCTACTGTTTTTCCCGCTCAGAGCTCGATTTAAAAAGAGACTTGGAAAAAAATCCATAATGGCCACCCCACGGCTCATAGAAAATTAGACTTTTAGTATGTAGATTCTGATCACTAAATTTACTTTGCACCTAAGCTTGGTTTAACTAGAAGAATGCCAAGATCTCCCAAAAAAGGCTCCATGACGGTCACCAACTCTCCCTCTTTGTTTAAGAAGAAAAAGACTTGCAATACACAACAGGTATTAAAAGTTGTTTGAAAAAGGTGAGATGTAAAATCTAGATTTTACATTTCACCTTTTTCATACTTGATGAAATTGTCTGATTCTCCATCAAAACCACTATATTTCAAGACTGAATTCCGCTAAAAACATTGTTTTCTTGTCCCCAGTCTTTAATCAAACATATTATCATATGGTCATCATTTTCAAAGGAAAGTTGCAGCTCATGCACTAAGTAAATCCTATATATTATTTTTTAGGAAGAAAACATTAGATCAAATCCATACAGCCAAATTAATGTAGGTCTTGGGATATTTTAGTTACATTTTTGCTTTTATTTGTTTGTAGTTCAACATCTGGTTTATTTTCCATGCTTAACATTCTTTTCTCAAGTTCCTAACATCTTCTATACTTTTATACGCTTTTCATAATAATGATAATAATTCTTCCTCGTCATCTATACAGGTTGAAGGTTATAAGGATAAAACAGACGATGACATCACTCAAAGTCTTGTCAGCGACGATCCCAGTGTTCACTTATCGCGCTTGGTAAACACACTTTTGAAATTCCTTATTAAAAATCTTACATCTGTTACATTTAATTGCATAGTTTACTCAGTTTTCATTATCAAAATCAATTATTTCTCTAGGCATCTCATGATTCACTTGCCTTAAGGGGACTGATTCTTAACGAAGTCAGAAAGGTTTAAAATTTCAAAACATCTTTTTTTATTTAGGAAGAGCAAAGTAATCCTGTAGCTGACAGTCAACCAATCTCTGATTTTATGGCGAGACATTTGGAAAATCTCAAAACCATGCCACCCAACACACAAGAAGTTTTACATTTGCCACCTGCACGTTTTGATAATTTAGAACCAAACTTTGGGGCTGATGGTAAGATAGCAAATTTCTTTTTTTGGGAAACTAGAGCTTGGGATAGCTGGGCTGCTTAATTATGTTCTTGGGTTAAAAAATGTTCACTTATTTTGTATTTTATTCAAAGTTTAATGATTTTAGTTAAATTGAGAGGATGTTAATTATTTTTCTATTTCTTATTCTTTCTTCATTAGATATGTCAAACAAAGATTATAGAAAACTTGCATTGTTGGTGTGTGGAGAAATGAATCGCTCCAAGCTTAATGAGAAAAAACTTAAGTACGGCATAAAGATGGACAGGTTTGCCAATGTAACAGATGGATTCCTTGAATTCGGAAAAAAGATGTTGGAAAGTGGTTGTGTTAAACTTGTAACTTTGCCGTTGGTAGAACCAAATGACATTATTTGCAAAGACTTGAATGCATAAAGAAGACAAGTGAAATGTACATAATCATCCTGAATATTTTTTTAGTTAGGGAGCTGTTGCACCTTCCCTAGCTATGGATTGATTAGGGAAAATTCCGGATTTCCAGATCTGGAAATATACATTTCCATAGCCTAGGGAATCAAAAAAATTTTCCTGTGGTATTTAATTTCCCAAAATCTTTTTTGCGAAAAAATTTCGTGCAATCCTCGAAATTCAGAAGGAAAAAAGATCTATTTCCGCAATTCAAAAATCTCACACACCAAAACTTTGGTTTAGAAAGCGGATCAGTTAACCCATTGACTTTATAGGGGCTAGACTAGAATCTCTTGGATGAGAAACGAGGCCACTTATTTTCGATCTGAAACGTGCTCCCCGCGTGTTTTTACTCTCGATTCTACTCTACTCCTCCGGGCTTTAAACTCAATGGCTTAAGCGCTCACACGTGGACCACATACCCGAGCATTTGCGTACTGGACCTCTAAAAACCTTGACACTTAGAGAGACTTGACTAAATTTTGAAAAGTGACAATAAACAAAATACCTCTTTAGTTTCTTTATTCTCGACTTCCTCGTCATTTTGATTTTCTGAACTTCATCAGCGGAATCGTTCAAGATATTTCCAATATTTGAAGCCATCTTTTCAGTGTTTTATGTTGTCATAGTCTCTGTAATAAATGAACTGATACACTGATTCGGAAGAGGCCACGACTTTATTATGATTTTTGAGCAGTTTTCTCGTACATACTTTATCAGGGGGTTTTGAGCAAATGTGTTTTGAAACGATAGTAAGGTACTGAAACAAACAGTTTTTCATATATTTTTGATAACTTGAAAATCTTTTTACAAAACATTTGATGGCCCTACTGCTTATCAAGAATAAACAAAGAATAAAACCAAGGCATGTTTGCACTTTGATTAAACTTTATACCCCCGTTTTTTTGTAGATTATCCCAGCGATTGAAAGATTCGATTTGAATGTTTATTTTTTCTATCAGGGTCTGTCTATACTGGAAAAAAAGGACTTAACTTCAAAAATGTTGTAATTTTCAATTTTCAAACGAAGTATGGAAGTTAGTGTTGCTTTGAGTGGTTTGAGTTGTGAGGATATTGAAACAAAACTCAAAAAACATTTTTGTTTACCCCACAATCAAGACAACAAGGTTAAATGGCTAGACCCTTTTTACACCCAAGTTGAAAACACGTGTTTCAATCGTTTGTTGTTTTCGTGTGAGAGGGCGAGAGAGAAAAATAAATAATTTGTTTTGATGAAAACACAAGCGGACGATATGCTGTACACTCTTTCAGTCGATATTGTTGTGAAAGGTTATCATTAATGCCAATTTCTAGCTTTAAGTGGAGAAGAATTTTAAGTTTTTAAAGCCGATAGAGCTTATGGTGAAAGCTTTTCTGTCGCACACTCTCGTGGCGTGGCTATTGTGGCAATCTAGAAAAACAGCTCCATGGAATATTATGCAATTTTCCAGAGATTGGTCTCATGGCGTGAGTGCTATTTCTTTTCCATTTTAACATTAATACCTTATCGGGGAAAAAAATGTCGGGGGAAAGTGACGAAAAGTTTGAGGGGGTGACGAAATTTCCCGCCAACGAATTTTTTCCCCGATATTTTATCACCCGATCAAAACTTTTTACCTGATTTTTTTATCCCCGACCAAAACTTTTACCCAATTTTTTAAACCCCAACTAAAATTTAAGTCTAAATTCTTTACACATCCACCTTTTTAACCGAAATTAGTGCTTTAAACGTCGAATTAAAAAGTCTTTTTTCGAGCTAGTGTAGGAAACCATTTTATTTGGACAATTTAGTTGGGTGAAAGTGACTGACTAAATTGTTAATTTCGTCGGAGAAAAGTGACGAATTTGAAATTTTGGTCGGGGGAAAGTGACGAAAATGCTTCTAGGTGACGAAATTTTTCCCGACGAAAAAAAAAATCCTACTAAATAAAACTCCGACATTTTTTCCCCCCATAAGGTATTGAGACAGTGACAACAAGTGATACTTTTATGGACCTACCTGGTTATGCATTTAACACATATATAATTGATATCTACGTGAGCATGACTGTTAAACAATCATTCATAACACAAATAGTGACGATCTATTAAAATTAGTCGTTTGTTTCTTATAAAACAACGTTTAGAAACCAAAATTTCATACTCTTGAAATATTCTTTCATATTCAAGACTTCGTGAGCAAAAAAAACATCTATCTCATCAAAAAATTTAGTAATTTGGCTAAGAAGAACATTGATGTATGCTTATTAATAGTGATTCTTATAGATAAAGATGCGTTTTTTTGAGTTGAAAAATTCTTTTTTAACAAAAATCTGTTCGAGCCATCCTTTTTCATGCAAAATAATCTGAAAAAAACAATGATCCAATATTTCACAAAGGTTCAAAAAACCCGTTTTTTAGCCGTTTTTTGGCCCAAATTTGCCCAAAAACATTGTTTTTCGAAAATCAGGCTCCGTCACATTCGAGGGTTTATAGTTATGCATCTTTGTGCAAAAAATCATAAAGAATGAAAGAGCCAATCTCGATACGAACGAACGAACGAACGAACGAACACAGGTTAATTTATAGGACCTCCACCCCACCGGGGTAGGTCCAAAAATTAATTCCAGCCCGAAGCTCCCAGGATCTGTGAATGTGATATGTGAGGGGGCGTACGAGGTTTTTGAATTCCCTCGATCCCGCCCATTTTTCGGATATTACTACAGGGGTTCAGGGTTGACGAAGTCGAATCTGCTCTTTTTTTATCCGGGTCGGCCGAAATTAAAGGCGGAATTTAGGTTCACTATCAGAGACAGTAAATTGACCATTACTACGTTTTTAGTCCGGGAAAACGTAGGCTGCGACCGTCCTCTCAATAGATTTTTTTGGCTATAGTGGTGTCGTCGGTTTTTAGTCAAACGTGAGGTACTCTTTTCAATTAATAGGTTTTCGTTAGTGTGAAAATACCACCTTTTTTATTTGGCTATCACTAGACATATAATCAGTTTTGTTCAAAAAAACAAAAGTAGGAAAATAATGCAGTATCTTAAGCCGATCACACTTCGGAACCCTCAGGTTTTGTTGATGAAACTTAGTTTATCTAATGTCTCGATTGGTTTGTTCAACTTAAATGCTTTATTCTAGGACTGTGAACGGAAGACAGTTTCCTGATAGAAAAGGACGTTTCAGACCTGATGGCGGAATTAATCTACCCATCAAATTAAAGATCATTGTGGGACTCAGAAAAAACGTTTTGAAAAGCGCATTGGCTGAAAAAGGCTATCACTGTACAGAAAATGTGTATGGCAGTTGAAGAAAAGGAAGAAGAATCTTTTTTATATATCTTATATAATTTTCAATATACATGTAGATCACCTTCGTTTTGTATTTTATTCTAGACAACATATTTCTTTTGTGTCGGATAACTTTTGATGTTTCGAATTCAATTTTCAAAGGATTGCATGTTCATCGAATATGAGAGTATACCGAGTTGTGAGAAACGCCATAGATATCTAGCGGACAAGCATATTATAGAACTAGGGGAAATCAACTCTATTGGTTCTAAAGTGAGTTGGTAAAAAGGTTTCATTTTGAGAGAACTAGAAAACCTGGGTGATAGTTTTTGAAAAAAAAAACTGACTTTTTTTTCTGACTTACTATCGTAGATTCTGCAATTCAACGCGTGGCAATAAATAATTATTTTGGACGCTACGCGTGAAAAACTAGAGAAGAATTAATTACGATATTCAAGCATACAAAGTAAGCGTTGATAATTAGGGTAAATTAAATCGCTTCAAAAGGAGTCAAGGAGTGTGTTGTTCGTAATAATTAGAGTAAAGTTTATTAGGCAGAATTTCGGCTACGCATTTATAATTAGAGTAAGATAAGATTAATTACGATTTTTCGCCAAAAAGAGGGTACGCGTAAAATTAGAGTGCGCGTTGAATTAGAGAAATTACGGTAGCCCGGGTTTTTTGGACCTACCCCGGTGGAGGTCCTATAAATTAACCCGTGTTCGTTAGTTAGTTCGTTCGTTAGTACGTTAGTTACCAACTTTTCTCGAGATTGGCTCATTCAATTTTTCTGATTTTTTGCACAAAGGTGCATTACTATAAACCCTCGAATGTAACGGAGCCCGACTTTCGAAAAAAAAAATTTTCCGGCCGGTAGAACCGGAAATGTCCCGAAAAAAGCGGTTTTTTGAGATTTTCTCGAGATTTTATTATTAGTTTTTTGCGATTTTTTGCACATAGATGCACATTAGTACTGCCGAAAAGGTGTCGAAAACCGTTTGCCGACAAAAAATTTTTTCCGGTCTGTAAAACCGGAAATGTGCCGGAAATCGTCGTTTTTTCACATTTCCGTCACATTTTTTCAACTTATTTAATTGTTTCTTTACACACTCCTCAATCTGTGATGAAATAATGAAAACTGAAAACTAAATGTTTTTTTTACTTCAGTTTTAATTTTCTCTGAATGATTGATTAAAGTGTCGATATTATTTTTCTTTCACAGTTAAACATCGATGCGTTTCTTAATTGCTTTCTCCGTTCCAATAGATATATAAATCGAAATTTAAAATTATACATTACTTCCATTAAATTCTAATTATTCGTTTTATAAATAGGTAGGTCCATTAAAGTATTACTTGTTTTCTAAAAAATTAGGCGATTACATGACGCTAATTTTTAAGAAATCTTCTGATTACCGCCATAGTAGCACGCCAAATAACAGAGCGTCAAATGACCCTGTGATCTAGGGTGATTGATGTCATTAAACACCATTTTTATTTATTAAAGAAAAATGATTACAAAGAGCGAAGACTTCCACCATTTCGAGAGTATAAAAAACAAACTTGAGAAACTGAACTTTAGATCACACTTGAAACATGTATACGAAGAAAATGATATAAGATTCTGGTGTGTCTGCATGCAAGTTGGAGAGATCGATTCAAAATCATCCTTTCTTTCAAGGTTAAAAGGCATTCCAATATTGAAAGTCACAGATTGAAATGTGGTTGGTCAATTGACCCGTCAATGAATGTCATTCCTGTACACAATGGTATGCAAAGTTTGAAAATTTCACAGGCTTAGTAAGATATCAAATTTTTGGATTTTCGTTTGAATCCGATTAGAAACCTGAAAACATGTAGATTTGGCAGAAAGTCTTTTAAACTGAAGAGACTTATTAGCCTGGATATCCAGGCTGTAAATTATTTCACAGTCTAGTTTTAGATATTTTATGTTCTGATTTACAGCCTGGTCTCCCTAGAGCGATTTGCATTTTCATATGAGAATGCAGTCCGCTTGCTTACGCTCACTTCGCTAAAACCGTAAGGGCCAATCTACACGGTGTTTAGCAATTCTAAAGCAAAAATAGGATAGTCCTCCAGTTGCTAGTGAAGATAGGGCTTTCTGTTACATGAAAACATGAAAAAGAAGAAAACAGAGGCAAGTTCATTTTCCAAGAAAACATGGTTGGTCATGATAATGCATGCAAACTTTTTTATGGACTTTGGTGTAATCTTTGGATGTTTTAAATAGTTTTAGATCTTGTAAGACTGCTTTTTATTAATTTCTGTTTTGCTGCCCTGGGTTGGCTAGGAAACATGGGTTTTCACTTTCATTCTCTAGGGAGACCAAGCTCTATAATTTAAGAACTTTGTATGTTGAGGTAAATTTTGTTTTTTCTTAAATTTTGAGCTTATGTGCTATCTGATGATTCAAACAACAATTCAAGTAGCTCCTCAAATGAAGAACAATCCGAGGAAGAAGTCGTTCTACCATACAAGCTAAATCAATACCTTCAATCGGGTGCTTACAAGACCATCTTAGAGGAGGTATTTCGGACCCCGTTGAACGACAATCAGTATGACATTATCGTATTTTACTCACTGAGCTCAAAATCTCAAATGCAGGAGACATTCTCGCAACTTGATTTCAATTATAAAATGTCTTTCAAGATGCGATTTGAAATTGGGCTCATACTGATGATAAAAATAAACAGTACCAGCTTTGGAATACCTCTAAGGCCCTCTAAGACATTCTACTACAGACTTCTATTTGGAGAGAGAACAAAGGAGTTTGTCCCGTCCTCCTTTGCCTTTTTTATAAAGACACAAAGAAAATTGATTTATTGGAAGCAGAACGATTTAACGCTCCAGGATACCCCTATCATGTCTTGCTTTTGTGGGTCACATGTATTCAAACTTTCTTTTTTTAAATCTTTTTCCTGTTTTGAATGTTACAGTACTCTCATTAGTCCATGAGCTGAGAGCCAAATTTTGAGGTTATGGGCTCAACGAGTGCACCAGACAAATTATATATGAAAAGTTTCCAAATTTTATGTAGATTAAGAATTTCGATGTTAGCAAGGTCAAATTAAATGGAATAAGGATTTATCGACGTCACAATGACACCTGGTTAGAAAAAAGGTGTGCAAATTTGTCAGACCAAGATTCTACTTTTTGGGAAATATCTCGGGAACTAAAATTGGTATTGCTACGGAATTTGGAGCATATGTTCATAATGAGGTAACAATTACATTCAAAGAAAAAAAAAACTGAAAGAAATTATTGATGACGTGACCAAGGCGCGCCGAAATTGAAAAAATTTACCAAGATTCTAGAGAATTCCAAAAAGTATTTTCACAACATAAATTTTGAATGAATGAGATATGTAGTATTTTCTTCTAGTTTCTATTTTTCTTTCGTATTTGCTTGACGTAATCAAAAGCCCATCCAAATCGCCTCTATTTATGACTAATAGCTGTAACAAAATATATTTAATTAGCACTATGCAAATGGCGATTTTTATTATTCTAAATTTGAGTAAAGAGTAAATGGTCAACATGCTTTCACTTTTAGTGTAAGACTTGACTTGATTGGTGTGATTGTGGCGATCTCTTATGTGGTTAGTTTTAAGTTTTGAAGTTTAAATCATACAGTTAAGATAAAAATGGGAAAATATAAAAATAAAAGAAGAAAGAGAAAGCAAGATGACGATCCAGATTTTGTCCTGCCCAAAAAAGCTACAACAAACTCAACATCATCAAAACGTAAAGAAAATAACCAAAATCGTTCAAATGTGGTAAGTTTTATTTCTCTTTAGTCTCACAATGCAACCTATTACAGTGCGTTGTACAGAGAACAACTTGTATCATTGATCTGTAGGAGGGAGCTGATTCTATTGTTTGAAACTTGCAAAATTCAGTTATGTAGTGTTTGGGCACCAAAATACCTTAAGGTATTTTGGTGCCCAAACACTACATAACTGAATTTTGCAAGTTTCAAACAATAGAATCAGCTCCCTCCTACAGATCAATGATACAAGTTGTTCTCTGTACAACGCACTGTAATAGGTTGCATTGTGAGACTAAAGAGAAATAAAACTTACCACATTTGAACGATTTTGGTTATTTCTTTACGTTTGATGATGTTGAGTTTGTTGTAGCTTTTTTGGGCAGGACAAAATCTGGATCGTCATCTTGCTTCTCTTTCTTCTTTTTATTTTTATATTTTCCCATTTTTATCTTAACTGTATGATTTAACTTCAAAACTTAAACTAACCACATAAGAGATCGCCACAATCACACCAATCAAGTCAAGTCTTACACTAAAAGTGAAAGCATGTTGACCATTTACTCTTTACTCAAATTTAGAATAATAAAATCGCCATTGGCATAGTGCTAATTAAATATATTTTGTTACAGCTATTAGTCAAATAGAGGCGATTTGGATGGCTTTTGATTCGTCAAGCAAATACGAAAGAAAAATAGAAACTAGAAGAAAATACTACATATCTCATTTTCAAAATTTTGTTGTGAAAATACTTTTTGGAATTCTCTAGAATCTTGGTAAATTTTTTCAATTTCGGCGCGCCTTGGTCACGTCATCATAATTTCTTTCAGTTTTTTTTTCTTTGAATGTAATTTTACCTCATTATGAATATGCTCCAAATTCCGTAGCAATACCAATTTTAGTTCCCGAGATATTCCCAAAAAGTAGAATCTTGGTCTGACAAATTTGCACACCTTTTTTCTAACCAGGTGTCATTGTGACGTCGATAAATCCTATTCCATTTAATTTGACCTTGCTAACATCGAAATTCTTAATCTACATAAAATTTGGAAACTTTTCATATAATTTGTCTGTGCACTCGTTGAGCCCATAACCTCAAAATTTGGCTCTCAGCTCATGGACTAATGAGAGTACTGTAACATTCAAAACAGGAAAAAGATTTAAAAAAAGAAAGTTTGAATACATGTGACCCACAAAAGCAAGACATGATAGGGGTATCCTGGAGCGTTAAATCGTTCTGCTTCCAATAAATCAATTTTCTTTGTGTCTTTATAAAAAAGGCAAAGGAGGACGGACAACTCCTTGTTCTCTCTCCAAATAGAAGTCTGTAGTAGAATGTCCTTAGAGGGCCTTAGAGGTATTCCAAAGCTGTACTGTTTATTTTTATCATCAGTATGAGCCAATTTCAAATCGATCTTGAAAGACATTTTATAATTGAAATCAAGTTGCGAGAATGTCTCCTGCATTTGAGATTTTGAGCTCAGTGAGTAAATACGATAATGTCATACTGATTGTCGTTCAACGGGTCCGAAATACCTCCTCTAAGATGTCTTGTAAGCACCCGAT
>NW_027103406.1:0-3484 GCF_902728285.1 Clytia hemisphaerica
AAAGAATCAGAAAAAAAACAATGATCCAATATTTCACAAAGTCCAAAAAACCCTTTTTTTGGCCGTTTTTTAGCAGCAATCTACCCCAAATTTTTTTCTTCAAAAATCGAGCTCCATCGAATTCGAGGGTTTATAGTTATGCATCTTTCTGCAAAAAATCATAACGAATAAAAGAGCCAATCTCAAGAAAAGCTAATACCTATTATAAAAATATATCGAATTTGGCCACAAAATTTCATGTCTAAACACACATAATCTTCAAAGGTAAGCCCTCATGAGAATAAAAAACATCTATCTCATAAAGAAATTGAGCAATTTGACTAAGTAATAACTAAGTACTAACTCATCAAAAAATTGAGTAATTTGGCTAAGAACATTGATTTATGCTTATTAATAGTGATTCTTATAGATAAACATACGTTTTTTGAGCCAACAGAATTTTTTTGCAAAAATCTGCTTGAGCCATCTTTTACCTATGATGGTACCCTACTTTCATGATCAAAATCAGAAAAAAAACATGATCCAATTTCACAAATCAAAAAACCCTTTTTTGGCCGTTTTTTAGCAGCAATCTACCCCAACTTTTTTCTTCAAAATCGAGCTCCATCGAATGAGGGTATATATGCATCTTTCTGCAAAAAAATCATAACGAATAAAGAGCCAATCTCAAGAAGTAATACCTAAGTAATGATATGTGCTTATAAAAAATACGAATTTGGCCACAAATTCATGTCGAAACCAATACTCAAAGGAAGCCTCTGAGAATAAAAAAATCTTCTCATAAAGAAATGAGCAATTTGGCTAAGAATAATAGTACTAACTCATCAAAAAATGAGTAATTTGGCTAAGACATTATTTATGCTTAAAAGGATTCTTAGATAACATACGTTTTTGAGCAAGAATTTTTTCGCAAAAATCTGTTTGAGCCATCTTTTACCTATGATGGTACCCTACTTTCATGCAAAAGAATCAGAAAAAAATAATGAACCAATTTTTCACAAAGTCCAAGAGACC
This sequence comes from Clytia hemisphaerica, assembly GCF_902728285.1. Lineage (NCBI taxonomy): Eukaryota > Metazoa > Cnidaria > Hydrozoa > Leptothecata > Clytiidae > Clytia > Clytia hemisphaerica. The sequence goes on from NW_027103406.1 coordinate 1,015, forward strand.
CGTTTTTTAGCCGTTTTTTGGCCCAAATTTGAGCAAAATTTTTTTTTTCGAAAATCGGGCTCCATCACATTCGAGGGTTTATAGTTACACATCTTTGTGCAAAAAATCAGAAAAAACTAATGAACCAATCTCGAAAAAAGCTGGTAACTAACGAACGAAAGAACGAACGGACAAAGGTTAATTTATAGGACCTCCACCGGGGTAGGTCCAAAAAGCTTGTGAATTATAATTGATGAGTAGGCAAACGATATCACTCTTATTTAAAAACAAAACCTTTAAGAGGTCAAGCTTTAGTTAAACTTTTATTGTGTTACGATACCACGCCCTTCAGTGCATCTAGTTAGAGCGACATTAGTGGACTGTGCGCCCTCATCACCGATTAGAAATACACAAATTCTCTTTATAAAAAAACGAATAGCCGGGGCATATTCATGATATTCATGACGTAATGTTTTCTACGGAAATACCCCGGTTTTAGCCAGTAGTGGCAAATTTAAATTAGACAAAAGTTGTTTAAAATTTGCCATTATTAGCAAAAACCGGGGTCTTTCCGTAGACTTATTCTTAAGGGCTACTTATACTACACAATATATTGACGAACAATATCTGACAATATCGTTTTCGGACCGTAATGTACGAAGTAAACAACTGGTACTATATTATAAAAAGGAATTTTCTTTCTGTAAACAACCCCCCTTTATTGTTGGAATATTGCAAATCGAGCTGACAATATATTGCGGACACCTTTTCAATTTCAATATATTGCCGACATTCAGCAATATATCATCAATTGCCCTTTAGCGTGGTTTATGAAAACTATGACTCTAATTTATATCAATTATTAACTTTATCTAGAACTGCATCTTTTCACATCAAATTTGTTCATAAAATTCTTGAGGAAATTTATAAAACTCTTAAAAAACTAAACCCGCCTTTCTTAGCTGAGAGCTCTTTGTCACAAAAACCTCGGGCTATAAACTTAGACGAGGAGAGCAACTTATGTTACCTCTGGCTAACACAATTAAGTTTGGCTTACAATCTTGAAGTTTTGTTGGCTCCCTCATTTGGGATCGTCTCTCTAAAGATGTGAAAAGCTCTGCAACGTTTAATACATTTAGGGGCAAATTAAAAATGTTGTCAAACGATTTTTGAGAGGAATATTGGTGAATAAACGATCGCTCCTCGTTTCAAGGTATTTTGAATGGTTTCTAAATAAGTCATATCTCGAAATATTCATTCCTCGTACTGTTTAAGTTATGGCAAGACTCTATTTTAGTTAACTTGCGTAATTCAATAATAAACAGTGCCATACTTGGGCTTGAACAAGACAAGGGAGGAAAATAAAAAAGTCGAACGTTGGTCCCTCTTTATAATTGAAATGTGTACAAGAATTTCAGATATTTTTCCTTATAGCTTGAGATGTTTTGGTTTAAAGGCGTTAGGTTTAATGAATTTTATCTTCTGGGCCCTTTTCGTCTTTAAACATTACCCTTCATATATTTGACCGCATCTAATTAGATTTGATGCAGTATCATTTCACCGTTGAGTAAGATCTGATTTTCTAGTTCAAGAATCTTGTTCTGACCATTTTATGACGAAATCAAAACATTCGTGGTTTATATGTAATTGTGAAATTTCTCGATGTACTTTGAAATATATTTTGATCCATAATTCAAACCGTTAATATGATGGATGATAGATAAACCAGCATTTATAGAAAGAGTAGGCGTTGATGTTTTTTTTTCTTCTGATAAACAGTTTTTCTACACGTTTTTTTATAAGAACAAACTATATAAAAATATAAAGCTTCGATGGCCCAAATATTAAGAACAAGTAAAGAACATTTTATGGCTTTTGGACTGTAAAACACCTGATGTCTTAGGAAAATGGACAAAAATACTCACAAAATTTGGATAATAAGAACATGTTAAGAACATTATTATTATTCACAGAAATATATTTCACAGGTCTATCGAACTCTACGAAATAATTTCAGATTTACAAAATATTGTCTAATCTTCATCTGTCGTCCAGTCGTCAGAAGGTATGGACAGAGAAGACGTTATCTTGGTCTTTGTCATAGGTTTTCGAACTAGGCGAAGGTTTGTTTAGGGCTTCCTCTTACATGTCAAACGAAGTCACCATTTTCTAAATTCATTTTCTTTGCTGATTTTCTAAATTCATTTTTCTTTTTTGACACGTATTTTTAATAACCTTTCTTTCGTTGATGGTGAAGTCGTCTGTTCAGCACATTTTTAGGCTTAAAACTCAAAAAGTTAAGAACATCCGTAGATCCGTAGGCTTCAAAAGTTTTGGATGTTCTTATAAGAAAATACGTGTACCCACAAAGAAGATTTCCAGATACGACCAAATCACCTAACACCTTTCCATCAAGTCTGACCAGGTTAGAGAAAGCGTACTCTCGAACTTCTATGGGGGCCCTTCTATTAATCGAATCTTTGCATAATTC
>NW_027103407.1:0-30991 GCF_902728285.1 Clytia hemisphaerica
TATTATTATTATTATTATTAATTTATTTGGTAAAGCAGGTCAGGTTCTATATACAAAACTATATACAATTATACACAATTCTGTACATATTGGCAGTAAAAAACTGATGTGGACCTACTGGCTAAAAAACGGAAAAGTAAAATCTTGTGAATCAAGCTAAAAGTTGGTTGAATCAAGCTAAAAATTAGTTGAGTCTAGGAGTTTTGGTATAGGAACAAAAAGTTGATTATAGGATTAAGACTCAGGAGAATTTAGGAGAAATATACATATATAAAAGTACATAAATAAACTCTAGGTAATAATAAGCTAAAAATTTGCTAAGAAAAAAAAAATATATATTCAGTAAATGTAATTTAGTAATAAACATAATCTTTATATAATAGTGCACGACCCGTCATATTAAAATTAATTTTATCCAAACAATCAGATTTATTCAAGGCTTTTGTAAAAGCTTTGTAAGTTTTTATTTCTCGTATTGAGCTGGGAATGTTATTCCAAACAATAGCTGCTCTGTACATAAATGATCGTTTATAATCAACAAAGGTGAATTTTACCTGGTCAATTTTTGAAGATTTTCTATTTCCACGTGTATTTGATTTGCTGATAAGTTCCGATAAAAGTGGCGAGCTGAGACCGTTGTATATTTTGTACACTTTACACGCAATGCTCTTCTTATAATAATAAATAATTTCCTTCCATTTGGCCTGTGACAGAACATAGATATCTGGGACTGATTTCTTTATCCGCTGAATGAAGCGGGCAGCTCTTATATGAACTTTTTCAATGCTTGATAGTAAAGCATCGGAACAATTTCCCCAAATCAAAATAGCATACAGGACGGATGGTAATATTCCTTGAAAATAGATGGTTGAAAGGGTAGACTTTGGCATCCCTCTCATTTGGTATAGCTTCTTGACTTTAACACCAAACATTTTAGTAATTTTTTGAGCATGAACATCCCATTTCAATTCGTCATCGATTGTAACTCCAAGACATTTTGTTGAGTTTATTATCTCAACATTTTTATGACAAATAGTTATATTTTGAAGAGGACCAACAAAGCGATTTTTAGACATAAGCATAACTTTGCATTTGTCAGGGTGGATGGTTAACGAGTTTTTCTTGGCAAACGATTCAAGTTGATGGGCACTTCTTTGAAGGTTTTTGATGACAATATCGCTATGTGGATCTGATGTGTACGCTGTTGAGTCGTCGGCTAACTGATCTAGATCACAATCAATGCTTTCACTCATGTCGTTAACATTAACTGAAAAGCACGGTGGGCCGATAAGTGACCCTTGCGGTACTCCAAATTCCACATCAGCACAATCTGAGTTGACTCCATTGATAACAGTGAATTGCTTACGATTCGACAAATAACTCTCAAGATAGGTTAAAAAGTCACCTGATATCCCTGAAGCGCTTAGCTTTTTTAGTAGAATTGGGTGGGATACGCTATCAAATGCTTTTCGAAAATCTATGAACAGGGTACCAACTGATTGGCGGGAGTCGATGGCTTTTCTCCACTTCTCGGTCATATAGAGTAGGATGTCATCGGTCGATCGATTAGGTCTAAAGCCCCACTGGTGTTCGGATTCGAGACAATGCTCCCTGAGATGGTCAGTTAATTGTGAGCAGACAAGATGTTCAACAATTTTACTTGGGATTGAGAGTAATGATATCGGCCTGTAATTTGAACAATCCGATTTAGAGCCTTTCTTGAAGACTGCAGATACTTTAGAAGTTTTCCATTGAGTTGGAAAAGTACCAGACGATAAACTACATTTGACAACGTACTGTAAACCCTCAACTGAGGCTTTCGGGTTCAAAGATAGGTCCTTAGCGGTGATGTTATCAGGACCCCCGGCTTTACCAATTTTTACAGCAGCTTTGAACGATTTTTGAAGAAGTTCTTCTGAGAATTGGATTGTAGATATAGTAGGGGTCACTCGATAAATGTACGAGTTCAAAGATCCATATTCGTCAGTCTGTGGAGGTGTCGCAAGTTGTTTTCCAATATTAGCAAAAAATTTATTCATTGTTTTTGCTTTATCAGTGTCATCAGTAACAATGGTATCATTTTCATTTTTTAAGGGACCAATGTGTCGGCTATTTGATTTCCCTTTGAATTTTTTTACAAGTGACCAGAATGATTTTGAGGACTCGCATGTCACAAATTTCTCTCCCCAGTAATTTGCTTTAGTGGTTCTTATCAAGTTGGTGCATTTGTTTTTGGCTCTTTTGTAGTCCTTCCATTCTTTGGAATTTCGTGGGGTTTGTCTTGCTTTATTTAATAGCTTGAAGCGGTCATTTATAGCTTTACGTACATCCCCATTCATCCAGGGTTGATTGTTGTTTCGAACTCTCACTTTCCTAGTTGTAATGTGAGAGGAGAGGACGTTTTTAAAAAGATGTTCCCAACACCATAACGAGTCATCTGGGTCGTCAAACATAGAAATAATATGCCATGGACAGGTTTCCAGGTCCTTGTTAAGTTTCGCGTTATCAATGTCCTTGTAATTTCTAACAGAAATCAATTTTGGTGGTGAACTTATACGCCGTAGATTCAATAAGAAATAAATGAGGTCATGATCAGAAAGCCCCATTGCATATGTTCCTTTTTTCAAAACTTTATCTGGGTTCGATGTAATGGCCAGATCAATAAGTGTCTTTGAGGTTGCAGTGATTCGAGTAAATTTCATTATAACGTTCGTCAAAGAATGTTCAGCAAGAACTTGGTTAAAGTCTTTCGTTAGTTTATTGTTATCTTCGGACATGTCAATGTTGAAGTCACCAAGAAGAAATATATTTGATCGATGGTTAAAACGGTTCAGAATTAGTGTAAAACTTTGAAGAAACTTTTTCATTTTGGGAGGGCGATAAATACAACCCAGAAGGTATTTTTGAGAGTTAATAGTTCCTTCTATCCAAATCGACTCGATCTTTGTATCAACTTCAATTTCATCTACCACAAGGTCTCTTTTGTAATAGACGAGGACACCACCCCAACTGTTTTTAGCTTTTCTGTCTCTCCGATAGAAGAGATAATTGTCAATTTTTAGATCATCATCATCATGCTCAGTTTCGTTTAAGTGAGTCTCTGTGATTGCAAATAAGTCAAATTTACTTTCTCTTAAAAGAATTCTCACATCTTCGAGTTTGTGGAAAAGACCATTTACATTCAAGTGACCACATTTTAAACATGGGATAGGTGTCTGCAGTTGTTTGAGTAATATAGGATGACTGGCGACCATATTGTCTGTGAACTTTTCACCTAAAGGTGCAGGTTGATCGCAACCCTGTTTTTGGTGCTGTAATGATGGGCTTAACAGCATTAACCCTTGAACTTTTCACCTAAAGGTGCAGGTTGATCGCAACCCTGTTTTTGGTGCTGTAATGATGGGCTTAACAGCATTAACCCTTGAACTTTTCACCTAAAGGTGCAGGTTGATCGCAACCCTGTTTTTGGTGCTGTATTGATGGGCTTAACAGCATTTACCCGCATTAACCATATATTTTTGATTTTCTATATTCCTTACCGTTTTTTATCCTTCATTTTCCCAAAGGGTATAAAAGTTCTCACCGGGCACTGAGACAGACAATGTTATAAAGTAATTTCTTTCGCTAAGAAAATAATAAAAAGTATATATTTTCCAAATAAGAGCTTAAAAAGTTTGCTGCCAACTACGAGTATACTATGCATCTGAGCATTGAATACCATATAGAATTAACACTGTCTCCTATCTTTGTGTTCATGGCGATTCCACGCTGTTTCTGAATTCTTTAAGTGCCACTGTAACACCCATGTCTCAGTAACTCAGTGAAAATTTGAAATCGACCAGCGGAGAAGTTATGAAACAAGTAAAACGTCACACACACCGGGTCTGTATTTGTAATCTCTCAATTCTCGCTGGAGTATGGAAAAATTCACTTTCAAGCATTATTCCTATGGAAAAATTCACTTTCAAGCATTATTCCTAGAATTCATTAATAATTTTTTTTCGATTTTGACCGGGTTGACCTTGTTGCAGTAGAGGTGTCAAAATACCGACAGTTCTCCAAGGGCCGTAACCTTCGATACAGATACTTTTGCTTGCTTCGTTTTTGTATTTTTGGAATCTTCCTTAAATTCTGCGTCGATCGGTACGCACTTAAAGCAGAACCAAGGCCACCGGAGCCTTTGAAAGTCAAACTTTCGATGAAATTCAATGAAGTCAAATTTCTGAAAATGGTTTGACAGTGAACGTGTTAGAGTTAGGTTATTCTTTGTAATTTTTTCACCAGTTTCCATCGAGACGGGATCTGTGACCGGGTCACTGATACAGGGGTGTATCATACGTTTTCTCTTATCATTTTGTCGACAAATCTTAGAGTCAACCAGAGCGTTATTGATAATCTTCCTCCTCTCTCAAGTATCTAAGATTGTTCAGTACCACCTGAAATAACGGAAAAACAAAAATATACGATGATCAGGTAAATTTCTCTACTCTTTTTATCGGCCCAGCTATATCACACCCAGTATCGCTGCGAAACTGGAAAAAGTTAGCTTTTCATGGGGCATTAGTAGAAGTTCAGTAGATACTTGAGACAGGGGTATTCTATGGACGCTAAACGTCAAAACAACGTTCTTTTATAACGTCCGTAAAACAACGGGATATGTACACTGGTTTTTATCGGGCGAATTTTCTATTAACCTAACCTAGCCAGTGAATGTGAAACAGAGGTGTGGGTATGCTAGACTCTTCTGGGGTTAAAAGAAATTCGCACCTGCTGGGTATGATATTTTTCTGCTTTTAAATTCAATGCTATCTATCGTAACCACGGTAAATAACAACCATATGTGTTTGATGACTCTATCGATCGATGCTTCGATGAAAATTTGATATTTTCGTAAGTTGTCCAGTTTCTCTAATGCTCTTCTTTTTTAATCATTTATTTACTTCTCCCTTTTCATTTTCTCTGGAACGAAACGCAAGCGTTAGATAAAAAGACAAACTTGGATTTAGCTAATGTAGTCAGACCTTTCAGAGACGTTTCATTTTCTTACATTGCACTTTCTATCGTGCATTCAACCAACACTTTTCATAGCGCACACTAATCAAAATTTTATTATCAATGATACTAAACGTTACCCAAATATATATCCCTTAGGTATTACATTTTTATGACGCTCCATCTAATGAATAATTACTTTGTAAGAATTGCATGAATTCAAGTTATAACTTCGGCAAAACGTAATCTTTGAAAAATGGTATTGCTCCACCACAAAATATTGAGAGTGTTTGTTTATGTTCTGAATGGCGCCCCATCAAATTCTATCCACTTCACCCCGAAACGAGTGACTCGATTTTCTTGTATTCGATTGAAGATTGTTCCTCGTAGAAGAAACTTTTGAAAATGAAATTTTCTAAACTCGCGAATTAGACCCCAGTGGTAAAATAAAACGACTTCATTTAGAGGTTGACTCATTTTGGAAGAACAAATTTTTGGAAAACAGTCGAAATCTATCCGAATCACCCCGTCTTACGGTACCCTATGCTGCACTCAAGCACTTGAGCCAAAATCCCGCAAAGGCGGGACAAAAATCAGTTTTTTGAAGTTTGCAAAAAAACGCCACATAGAAGATCTTTCAAATTCAGTATGTGAATAGAGCAGTAAAAAATACAACTTTTCTATTTTTCCTTTTTTTTGCAAAAGTTCTAGGAATGAAAATAAAGGGATAATGATAATTGAATACTATCCATTGATGATCCGCGGCACTATCGTAAAGCTAGAATCACTTCGCGTACACTTCGCTTGAGAAAATGATTGACAGATTGAAGTTTTTCATCTCGGGTGCTATGCAAGAGTTCTCGGCTCAATCCTCGGCTCAATCCTCGGACCGCGAGGAAATGGTAAACTGAGCTGTGATAGATCATTTCGATGGAAGTTGTTGGAATGTTTACAAGGCTCTTGACAGAAAATCGTTTGTTTTATTGTCAATGATGACAGTGTGGTTATTAATTTTGTTAGATCTGACAAATTGATGTTTGTAAGTGCACTTTATAGTTTTGATTCCCATTGAAGAATCATATTCTGGTTTTCATGTTATTAGATGCTGTTTTAGAGCTTTAGGTCTACACTGCAATATAGTGGGGCTTACTTTTTTTTAAAACGGATGGAACCATGGTCAAGCGGACAAAAACTTATTTTTGAATTGGAATCTTTGTAAAATTTTGCGTAAAATTGACCAAGCATTCCAGATTTTTTCTGAGAAAACTCGAGGAAAATCGTCTATTTTGAACTCGCAGCACAAACGAAAAGTGTTTTCATTTCTTTTCTAAATCTCGGAATTTTAAGCGTGCAATTAGAAGGATTTCTCAGACTGGCCGTCCATCCGCCGTACCGTAGAATCGTCCAATATCGACACCCCTCCTCTAAAGTCGACACCGGATCTGTAAAATAATCAAAACAAACCTTGAATGAAATTCTTGGTATCATTCTTATCAAACAAGTTCATCCATCAAACTAGAAGTTCAGTAAACATTGCAATCCATTCAATTAAAAAACCAACCAAATTATAAGCAGTTTTACACCAGACCCGATCAATCGAACTTGTCGAACCAATGGAACAATCGAACTTGTCGAACCAATCGAACAATCGAACTAATCGAACTCCATCGAACGATTAAAGTTCGATTAAAAAAATTTTTTAAAAGATTGTGAGTGTTTGATTAAGTTCGATCAATGGGTTTTGGTTCGATCAGTTCGATAAACCAATTTTGTTCGACAAGTTTGTGCTGCCCCACCACCGTATATTATCTTCTTTTCAAAGCCAAATTCGGAATGTAAATCGGGAAATTACTTCCGATAACGGATTACACACTTTTCCTGTATCCTTTTAGCGCCAGAGGCGGTTTGGTTTCTACGGGCGTAGCATTCCGCCACTCGGCCGCGTGCGAAATTGCAACAGAGGGGCTACGGACTTTATTCCGGATAGACAAATATCTGGGTACAATAAACGTCAAGCGGTAAAGTCCGGGAACTGTCGAAATGGCGAAGTTTTTGCAAGCGAGGGAAGATATGAGGATTTAATATCATCGAACTAATCAAACTTTTTACTGACCGAACTAATCGAACTGCTATTGCTTCAAAAATTGTGAGTGTTCGATTAGGTTCGATTAATTTTTTTAATCGAACTTTAATCGTTCGATGGAGTTCGATTAGTTCGATTGTTCGATTGGTTTGACAAGTTCGATTGATCGGGTCTGGTTTACACAACACACGAAACGCATGCAAACTTCCTCGCAACTTTCTCGTGTCCATCATTAAAATTTTACAACTTTAGTACGCTTCAAGTCACGTGATAAAAATAATTTGTGCGCTTAGTCGACCTGGTTTCCCAGTCCTTATTATTTATTGCAAGCCAAGCACATGCTCTAGGCGCTAAGAGGCTGCGTTAAACTTCTAGGCAGTCAGGGCCTCCTTGGTCTTTTATAACATTAGTTCGGACAGAATAAAAATTAGATAGGAAACAAATATTAAATTTGACTCTTTTTTGCTCGTATTTCTAAATTTCACGATGAAAATAACTATTTACAAATTTTTTTCTTTAACAGGGCTGAATCGATATTGACATATTTAATGATGTCATAATCAATGCCGTACATATTTTGTCAACATCCTTTTCATTGGATAAATACCACTAAAACATACAAGATAAGTAAACATAAATTTATTGTCCGCGAGCACGACTTAGCTAAGCGCACCTCTCTTATTCATTATTTAAGAATTGAAGCAGGCAAAGATTAGGTTATTTGAAGATATTTTCAGTTATAATCCGAGGTAGAACAAACTAAACATAGAAAGGGGGTATTTTTTATTGCTTTATACGATGATCGGTATTTTTTTAAAATTCTATGTTTAGATTTTTGTACCCAGCCCCGTTGCTATGTACGCGCGTCCTGTTGATAAGACCTTTGGTTGAGATAATTTAGCGCACACTGCCGTTTGCGTAATATCGATAAAGTGAAAGGAGGTCCTGACTGCTTCTAGGCGCTACACCTAGCACACCCTGCGGAATTCATAAGGAAACCAGGTTCTTTTTATTATTTGGTTCACTGTAAAAAGGTCTACTTGAAAATTCCTCGCGTGCAAAATGTTGTTTTGATTTTGGGCATCTTCGTTGATAGCATGCTAATTAGTTTTTTAGTGATTACTACATTGTTAAAGTTTTCTTTTCAAACATAAGTAATAACACTTCACATTTCTCATATTATATCAACAATCTGTAACGTGATAGTGGAGAGTACAATTTAGTGATTGATTGATAACTTTGGTATGTATTTGTTTATGTTTGATTTTTTATATCAAAGACCAGCCTACAGCTATGTCGAAATAACAAGACGCATGTCGATATTAGACGATTCTACGGTACATCACTATACAATGTCCAGGCTCATACCTGAATTGCAAGGAAAAAATGCGAGTAGTCTCCTGTGCCAAGCTTAAAACAAGCAGCAAATATATAAAAAAACTAGACCCTGAACAAAGCTTAACCCTTGGATTTCCAGACTACGCAATTTTCAGATTTAAGATTCAATTGACAAATTTCAGTAGGGCACACATTTTTATTTTTGTGTCCATAAACTAACTTGGCATTTAACAACACAAATGAGCCAACATTTCTGTAACAGAGACCATGAATTTTCACTGCTAGTGCTACGGTTAGCGCAGCCTTTTAAATTTACCGTCAACTGCTCCAACTTGGGACGAGTGTACGCAACATGGGACTTGTTGATCTCCACCAAGTTTATCAATCATACTTTCTGTCATAACATGTCACAATAACTTTCACTGATAGCGCGCCCTTTTTAACTTTTGTTTTCATTCAAAATGACCGGACGCCGAATGAAGAATTAGAGAACGCCTAACCGCCTACCGCCCAATGGGATTAACAAATAGCGAGTGTGTAACTTGCTGCGCTAGTGACGTCAAACGCTCCATCGTTTTGCCACTAATTTGGTCTTCTTCGTTCTGGACACTCGCGTGTGTTCCATTACGGATTTTTTTCATATTTAGATTTAAAAGCCTACTCAGTGTGAAAGAGAAATCGTGTATTTTTTAATACGCGGTTCATTAAACTCAAATCAGATGACTTTGGAGGTTCGGTGAAATGGTGGTGGAATGGCCGTCCCATGTTGCGTAAGATAGTCCCAAGTTGGAGCAGTTGACGGTATTTGGGGGGTTCTCCTTCAAAATGACGGACACCAATTGAAGAATTAGAGAGCAAATTACAAGGAAAGTTGAAAATTGTACCAAGATTTAGCTCGCGAAAGCCGCCATCCATATTTACAAACTTTAAAAGCCCCACAACTTGCTATCAATTGCAATGGAAGTTAACAGAAAATTTTTTACTATTTTCTTTTGTTCCATACATAATTTTTTTTACAAAAAATCTAGCTCAAAATCACTGTTGATCAGGATCAAGATGAATAAGAAGCTAACTGTCTCTCTGTTGCAGAAAACACACATTACATATGTCTTGTTGTTTTTGACCACAATGTTTCTATTTTCAGGTGTTTCCATTAGAAAAATGACTTACAAATATCATCAAATACAGTCAATCGACAACCAAGGAAATCGAATATTATACCTAGAATTTTTTGGATTGAGGTTCGATTGCATTCGACAATCAAATTCCAACCATTCAACTGCGTTCATTTTTGTTTGATTGGTTTGATTGTCCAATTCTGTTCTGTTTAGATTGTCTGGTAAAACATTGACATTTTTACAGCAGCCTGTGGTTAAAAGGCCTTGGACGCCGAAAAGTAGGTTTTTGTTTAAAATATTCAACAAAAATTTTGCACCAAAATCAACTGTCGATCGAATTTCTAAACAATACATAAAGTTTAGAACCAGAAGCTTGCTTATTGTTTTAAAGCAAAAGGCAATGCTGTTTCGAATATTTTGGCTGAACAATCAGGTCAGATTGTCACATTTACCATACAATATGAGAAATATTCTGAATTTCTGAGATTAGTCGCCTAAAGGCTCAGAAAATATTGTACGGAAAATCCGGAACGAGTGAAATATTTCCATATTGTACGAGCAAGTGTCTGATAATTGGTTTATCGGTGACCCAAAAAATGCACTTTTTGTGTTGGAAAAAAGCGCAGGGCACTTTTGTAGCAAATTAACGTTAGATTGCTGCTACCGCTACAATGCAACAACATCTTTTCGTCAATTTATATTTTTACATGTAAAATACAAGATATATTGTACTGTTTTTAACCAATCAGACTGCAGATATTTTTTGGATTGCCAATAAATATTTTAGAAAGGCAGGGCAGCATCCGGTGGGTGGTCAAAAAGAGCACTTTTTCCAGAGTTTTTTCACCAAAAAGGCTGTTTTTACCAAAATTTTAGTGAATTCCGGAAGGGCAGCGTTCGATCAAATCTCGCAACCTCTTTACCTTAATTAAGGTAGATCGAAGTTAGAGTTTTTCAGCGCTCTGAAAAAAACGCATAGCAGAAATTTTTTCATCTTCACAGGATCAATTGTCAACAACACCTTTTGGTCTTTGGGTTTGTTTCTGACGTTTTTCCTTCAAAGAATATCAATCACTTTCCTTTTCCCCTTGAGCATGCAAGAAAAAAATGATAAGCTTGCGTTCTCGCGCGGCCGAATAAAGATGAGGCAGCAATCTTGCACTGAGGGTGCTACTTAGTTTCTGCCCTATTTTGCGCCCACGATAGAATGGTCCAAATACAGCGGTATTCCAAATGATAAACTATGTCGTTCTGTAAGTGCTGATTTTCTGAGAGATACAAATAGTATTATTGAATATTATTAACTTATTTATTTAAGTATTTTTGAGCGGAAATTTTAATATATGGTTACATAAAAAACAAATGATAGCAGTTCTGTTTTTACCTCGAACCCCCAGGAAAAGTTTTTTTGCCGACTTAGCTATTTTACAAATCTCAGAAAAGAACTCCCATAGGAATTCCAATAGATAACCCGATTGGTTAATTTCGGAACAGCTTAAGTTTCGGAGGAAATGTGTGTAATTTATCGATGATAGCTCGTTGATTCTTTAAAGAAGAAAGATAACAGGTATAGCTTTTTCTAATCCTGGAATATTGAGGTTCCAGCTACACTGTCGATAACCGGACACTAAAAGGGCATAAAAAATGGCCTGCCATAATCCTTGATGAGAGCAGAGCGTGTTTTGCATAGAATGGATCTGTTAAGAGATAACATTTTTGTTGAATTTACATCAAAAGTGTCAAAAGATAGTCCGCAAAAGAGGAGCAAAGCAGTCAGTAGATCTCCATATAAACTTCTCATGGGAATACCTTTGTCAAAGTGTTGTGTCAAGCAATATCAGCATTGTATTGTCCTAAGGCAAATCCAATAATCTTGATATATTAATCAGTAAAGTATAGACCTTTCTTAAAACATGATGCCCCATTTTGACTTAGTCTTAGCAACCAATAAGTGAAAAATAAACACTAAGAAATTGGTATCCTAAGGTTAGGTAATGTATTTGGAGTCATTACATAATGTTTCTGATGCTAATGTTTGACCTCCTGCCTCACATGGCATGGATTCTTGATCTTGGCAAAGGGTAATTTACTTTCTGGGTCAACTGCAGTGAGCGGGAATTTAATCCATGTACTATTCGACTGCTCTTTGATTGGTGTTCTAACGCTTTCAGTTGTTCTTTGAATCGTGTTTTATTTAACAAAATAAGCTTTGTCATGAAAAAAGACAGTTTATCCAACAACAAGTTTTGAAGGCCAGTGGTTTTAAAATAAAGTCTCTTACTTCTCAGGAATTAAACAATACGAGCTTGGGAAGTTAAAAGACCCAATAAGTTAAGATAATTGAAAAAAAAACCTCAATCGAATACAATTGAGTATATGAATTGCTCAAATAATATATTGTTTATCAATTGTGTTCCACAGGGCTTTTTATTATCAACTGACTTTATTGACATCTTCCCTTTATCTCACTTTTTTTATAGGGAACCTTAACTTGGCTCCAAGCCAAGTGATCAAGTTTTCAGTGAATTCCTGCCTCAATATTCCTTATCAAGTTCCTTAAAGTTACTTATTATTATTATTATTATACAGTATACAAGTTCACAGGCCCGAGGTGGGCCTCTACGAACCGGTTTGATTACAATTCTAATTTGTTAAATATCTAAGTTTGTGTCTTTTCCACGCTTCATTAACCCTATTCATACTAGGCTTTTAGGGGTGGTTCAGAACTAGGGGGGGCTTTTCCTGTACCACCCCTTAACTTTTGATCTAGTGGGTCTTTTTGGATGATATTTGGCACACAAGATCCTTGTCACGTAAGGTAACTTTTGACAAATTTTTTTTTTGATGACGTCACTCATCATGCCCAAAGTGAGCAAAAACCGAAATTTTCCATTGTTCTTATAAATAGCTATTGTATTCTAACAAAGGCTTTAGAAAAAAGTTGCCTGAGTTTAAAATGCTTATTTTATCCTAAATATTCAATAAATTACGGTTTAAACGATATATTTGACATTAAAAATAAATTTGTATTGGAAAAGTGTCAATTTTTGTGACACCTTACTGTCAGAAATGTCATCATGCTCAAGGTGTGAAAATATTTAGGTGTCAAATTTTTTTTCATTTTGAAGCAAAATAAAAGTTAGGAATTTACAGAAAATTTCACGGCAAAAGCTCTATTATTTCAGGAGCTATTACCAATAGTTTGACTTCCGAACAGAAAGAGCCCCCCCCCCTAGTACGAATAGGGTTAAGGTTTTGTTTAAACAAGTGAATGGAGGTCGACTCGACGACAAATCGTGGCAATGCATTCCATGTAGGGATTGTTCTATAGTAGAATGACTTTGTTTGCGCTCCTCGAAGACCATCAGCAGCAAAGTTTGGAACGAATTCGTGATCGTGAAATCTGGCTGGACGAGTTCTTTTAACTAGCTTGTCCCGAGTTGTTTTTGGATCATAAAAATGGATATGCTTATACATTTGGACCATATCGCAGAAAAGTCTTCTAAACTCAAGAGATGGAAGCTTGAGTCTTTGTAAACGCTCCTTATAGTGGAGATTACGATACTGTGGAATCAGTCTTGTTGCTCGTCTTTGGACCCCTTCAATCAGAAGGCAATACTTAGGCAATTACTTTTTTTTTTCTGGTTTACGGAATCGTTTTTTGCAATATAATAAAAGGGTATAAAAACAGTTATCTCTTTTTCCCAATATGCTTCCTCCAATGGCGCTCAACACAATTTTCCAGCTGAAAAACTTTCTTTGATTTTCTGCTGTGTATGTAAGTTTCCTCAAAACACATTTTATTTTCTCCAACATTAAAGTTTGAAAACAACAATTTTATTTTTATTTTTTTTCCATCCTCCGCTCCAAAAGATCATCTCCAAATGTCCGTAAATCAGAAAATAAAAAAGCACTTGCCTTAGTTGCAAAGTTTAAACTGATTTGATGCTTTCTTAAACAATTGACTACAACACAAAAAAAAGACGTTTATTGAACGTGTTTCATCAATATGTATCAACTTTTTGTTTAGGTTTTTGTAAATCTGTGCAAGTTTAAGTTTAACTTTTACTGTTTCTTAATCTCACCCTGACGAGCCTTTTCAGCCTCAAGTTCCTTAAAAACGTGTTCCTTCAATCACGACTAAGCTGCTGCAATCTGATTTTGACATATACATTGATCTATGAGGCATGGGGGAGGGGGTCAACCAGAAACATGATTTTGTGGGGCTTCAAAATCATTATTAATCATATTTCTATTGAGTTTTTCACCAATTTTGAATAAATGTTTTTTTTGTTTAGCTGAATTTCACCCTCGTTTCTGTTCAGTAGTGTCTGATAATATCTAGGTAACCATATTTACGTAATATACTCATTTTGTCATTTTCAGTGACAAATCAAAACAAAATATATTATGTTGCATGAACTTACTACAATGACTTGAACATCAAAATAATATACGTCAACATTGATTCTACGACAATGTCTCTTACTGGGGCATCCAGCAGCGCCCGCTCCTCAAAGTCAACCAATTTGGAGCAAATATGGGATGACTTGAAAGAAGGGATTCAACAAATTTATTTAAAACAAAACATGCCGAAGAAACGTTACATGCAACTTTACACGTATCTTTTCAAATATGTTTTACATTTATTTTAAAGGTCTTCTTTATATTGATTGCAAAAATTTATGTATATTGTTGTTGGACATCATCATTTGAGCGAGTGTTCCATATTGTAGTAGAGCCAAAATTTCCAGTCAAAATTTCCAGTCAAAATTTATTTCCAAATTTGAAGTTAAAAATAGTATATTAGGCGAGACCAATTAAATTTGTTGTTTTACGGGCAGATCGTTAGCAAAATATGAGTCGGTCGGTCGGTTAAATAAAAATAAGATTTTCATTAATCAAGAAAGACTTTAAGTAATATTTTCAAATAATCTTGATCGAAAATTCATCATTCATCTTTGATGGAGTTTGTAATAAAATCTTTCGTGCATAGATTTCATGATTCTAGATTCTTTTTTCAAGTGTAAATTTTTTCAATGACTAACTTATTATTGGAAATTTGTGGCACAGGAAATTCAATACTATTATTTTTTACTATTGTATTTTTTACTGTACTGACGATGACGATAGTCGAAAAGCTTTTACAATAAATTGAACAAATTTTTGTTTTCTTGATTTTTATCGAACATTACTTTGCATGGCATTAATCATTCATCATATTATTTTTTCGTTTGCAGCAAATACTGGGTCGGTTGCGCCTGTAGAAATTAACAAATTAAATTGGTCTCGCCTTACTGGTCAAAATTTAGTTGATAGATAATTAATTGAGTCACCAATCATTGAACATGAATTTGAAATCGTCAATAATAAATGGCAAGAATATTTAAGAATTCCTTAACATCTGTTCTGGTTTTAGTCATGTTTATAACTACTGCACCAGTGTGCAAAATCAAACCCAAAATCAGAGAATTTCAAAACGAAAGTCTGCCAACCAAGGAGGTAAGATATCAGTCATGATTTACATAGTTGGAAATGTCGACTTGTTAAAGCTATAACATATGAGTAGCCTGGAATCACTGGTATCAGAAGACTATTCTTGAAGTCAATTGTGTTTTTGTTTTTCAGGTGCTCAATTTGTGGGTGCTGAACTTTATAAAAGATTGAAAGACTTCTTAAAAACATACTTGACAAATTTACTACGTGTAAGTCTAAATCAATTTATAGTCCCTAGGTTTCATCTAGGTATCAACCGTTAAAATTACTTTGATCATTGTTTGTGATAATGATGCACAACAACATCAATATAAAAAGAAATGTCTTTTCATTTCATCGGACAATTGAAAACAACCAATGCTTCAAAAAGGCTGGGTTGGGCAGATCTTAAATTTGGTTTATATTGATTTATTTGTTTTTCATGTTTAATTCTTGAAATGTTCGCTGGAGATTTAAAAATTGCCAACAAGCTGCCAGCCAAAAAAACCTTACCAAATCAACTGACTTTTCAAGGGATGGCTACTATGGCTAGTGTTGACCTGGTACTTAAAAGAGTATTGAACCCCTCAGCCTCAGAATTTATAAATATTTTCTTTTTCTTTTGACACCATTTTAGCAAGGTATTGACTTGATGGATGAGTCAGTTTTAACATTTTACACACAACAATGGGAAGGGTACAAATTCTCGAGTAAGGTTCTTCATGGTATTTGTGCCTACCTCAACAGACATTGGGTTCGAAGGGAGTGTGATGAAGGACACAAAAACACATATGAAATTTATAATGTAAGTTTTATCAATACAAATGGATCAATGGATCATTACATATAGTAAAAGTTAAACTTGTATTTTTTATGGAATATTTCTTTCTTTTCTTCTTTTAAATCATATTTTATTTTGCATATTTCTTCTTTAGCTGGCATTGGTTACTTGGAAAGACGTGCTGTTTAAAGCTCTCGACATCAAAGTAAGAATTGACTGGTTTGAGAACATGTTAAAAAGTCGTTGAATTATATTTCAATTTAAAATAAAATCAAAATCATTCTACAAAATATTTTAAGTTCCTTGAAAAGAGAAGGTAATTTCGTAAATTAATAAACTGGATTAAGTTTAAATTTTTAGGCTTATTTAGCAATATTGCAATATTATTAACCCTTTAAAGTGCCAATGTCGAGTATATTGGACATGGGCTATATAGGAAGGCGAAGCCCTTCTGTAATGCACAGCTTGAGTTAGAAATCGTCATTTTTGGTCTAACTCGTAGGAATTGGATTGTGCTTCATGGTCAAGCAAAAAGAAATTGAAAAGTCTTTCCAGTGAGAATTTTAGCCAAAAAGTCAAAAAAAATGTAAAAATGAGTGATCCAAGAGCCTCCAAATTTGGCCCTTTTTTACCACTGGCACCTTTCTGGCAAGCGGGCCTGACTGCTTAAATTCCCCTAACCTACCCCCACCCCCCAAAAAAAAAGCAAAAAAGAAAGAGGAGATTCCAAGCTATCCAATGAGCTATGAATGAGCTTCTACCTTATTGGAACTAATTTTTGCGGGAATTAATTTTAACGTTTTTTGCGGTTTTTTGGCAAAAGCGCCAAAATTTGAACCCGCAAAATACAATTTTTTCTAATTTTATCAAAAAATTTGGAAAATCCCTAGGAAAATGAACGAAATTAGTCCAAAAAGGGCAAAACCGGGAAAATTAAAACCCGCAAAATGCAATTTTTCTGATTTTTTTTCGACCGCGAATATTAGTTCCCGTGAAAATTATTTTCAATAAGGTAACTCCTTCTAGATCTTCTAGATTAAAAAACATAGAATAAAAGGACCAAAGCACTTAGAGGGTTAAGTATATTTTTTTAATTAACTGGCGACTGACGCTGAAAACTTTGTTCGTTTTTCGAAGCTGATTCCAAAAAAATACATATTCTATACTTAAAGCTTGAGTTATCACCTAAGAAATTTCACCCTCTCCAGTCGAAAAGTGTGAAAACACAGAAAATTCTGACTTAAAATTTTCTGAATAGGGGACTTTTAGATCAAACTCAAAAAGTGAAAGGATATTCACTTTATAAATATTAAAACGCTTATCACATTTCGTACGATTTCAAGGACGTCAAAAAACGTCCAAAATTTTAAAATAACAGTCTATGTATTTCTGCTCTCAGGTGACCAATGCCGTCCTGGAACTCATAAAACGTGAACGGAATGGTGAAACTGTAAATACAAGTCTCATTTCTGGTGTCATTGACAGTTACGGTATGTGCCTTATTGTGTGTGTTTATATTTTGCTTTATACTAAAGAGCTGTACACATAATACAGCTAGGTATGGCTAATGTATTTTCTTTAAAGACACTAAATAATCCTAAAAAGCTATAATGGTCAAACTCCCTAATTGCATTTGTTGAAATTGAAAAAATACTTATGATATCTCAATTATACCGTGACAGAGAGCTAATATTTTTCTTTGCTAGGGTTCTGGACCAGTTTTTCCTTGAGTCAATAATCTTTACTGATACTGTACTTTTTTGTTCTCACAGTGCACTTGGGAATAAATGAAGAAGAATCGCGTTCAAATGGACCCACATTGAGTGTTTATAGGTTGCACTTCGAAGCTAATTTCCTAACAGACACCGAACAATATTATACAGCAGAAAGCAATGCTTTCTTAGCAGAAAACCCAGTCACAGAATATATGAAAAGGGTAGGGCTTTCTAAATGACAGTTGAATTGTGCTTTCTACATTTTCAAACCTGTCAATATTTTGCCCATAATAAGTTTGCTTTAAATTGCAGTAAGGTCCCTTCAATAGGAAATCGAACTAACCACGTATACAGTTGTATCCCATGAAAGGAATTCTAAGAGTTGATCTCCCTACTAAAGAAGGACCTTTAATAATCATTTCGATCTTTTCTTAGGCGGAGGCCAGACTGAAGGAAGAGCAGAGGAGAGTGCAAGTATATTTACACGAAAGCACGCAAATCGAATTGGCCAAGAAGTGTGAACAAGTACTGATAGAGAAACACTTGGATACTTTTTATACCGAATTTAAAAACCTTCTAACAGACGATAAGAATGAAGGTAATAATACTGATAATAGGCATTCGTTCCAGCAAATCATAATAAAGTTATTTGGTAAATAGTTTGTACATCCAATGTTAGAGAGACTTACTTTGGAGGTTTTTCTGTATTTATAAGGATCAAGGAAAGAAGGTCTAAGGGATTCTTCTATGATAAAAAGGCTTTGTTTACATTTGCTATTTTTGTAAAAGTACAGTATCACATCAAGATCAAAATAATATAATATTAAGAATTTACTCTCAAAGAACTGAACCCCTGCTTATAGCAATACACTTACCATTTCCATGAGGTATTATTAAAGACTATTGTTGTGTTTTGTAGACCTTGGCAGAATGTATAGCCTAACAGCACGCGTACCAGACGCCCTTGGAACGTTGAAACAACTACTGGAAGAACATATTTATTCACAAGGATTGGATACCATCGAAAAATGTGGAGAATCCGCCCTCAATGTATGTAATACCTTATCTTTGATATACACATTTATTCATTGGCTCTTTATTTGACGATTGCATATAACAGGGGTCCTGAAAAGGTATAAGTGGAATCGTGGGAATCTGCACATATCTGATAGATCATAAATTGAATATGATCACAGCAAATTCCAGGACATTTATGATTGCGTTTAAGATCCCTCCTGATACAATTGCTCTCAAATAAACGTAACACCCTTATTAGCGAACTAAAACTTAAAAGAGAAAGTGTACCGGGTGACCCACGAAAAAGTTCAGACGTTTCCCGACGTCTTGAGGCCGAACAAATGTCCCAAAGTGCTTGGAGTTTTGATATTTAGAAAGTAGATATCCTAACTTAAAATTTGAGCTATCACTTTTTAAATTTGACCAACTTGTTCTCTACTTATAAGCTTTTAAAGTCAAAATTCACTTTTCGAAAAGTGTAAAAAACACGTAAAAAAGAGGTATTAAATTCATGCAATCAATTAGAAAATCACTTACAAATTGACTTATTTAACGAGTTTTATGACATTAATAATTAATAAAAACACCTTTGAAAGTAGTTTTTGTTTAAAACAAGACTAGTTTTTATAAAAATTGGCGCTTTCATAGATTTTTTTCAAAAACTGTATATCAAAAACGTCTAAAAATACCAAATTTGATACCCCTTTTTTACGTGTTTTTTACACTTTCCGCAAAGTGAATTTTGACTTTAAAAGCTCATAAGCATAGAACAAGTTGGTCAAATTTAAAAAGTGATAGCTCAAATTTTAAGTTAGGATATCTACTTTCTAAATATCAAAACTCCAAGCCCTTTGGGACATTTTTTCGGCCTCAAGACGTCGGGAAACGTCTGAACTTTTTCGTGGGTCACCCGGTATATACCTAAACCATACCCCTTGTGATGGCTCCGGCTAATCAGGCTTCAGTTGCCCTTGAGGTTTATTTATAAAATATTCCATCATCATCATCGGAGAATTGGAAGAAGATAAGACGATCCTATAATACCTTTCAAAATAATTTATTTTGTGTTTGCAGGATCCGCGACTTTATGTGACAACCATGCTCGGTGTTCACGGAAAATATCACGGACTGGTTTCTTCATCCTTCAATAACGACAGTGGCTTTGTTGCCGCACTCGATAAGGTGATAAATTAATGACAAAAATGAGTTATTTTTTCTTTTTTTCATCGTTTTTTTCACCTCTATTTTTAGGTTGGGTTGCTTTTTTCAATTTGCTATTTTCACACCTTTTGCTAAAAAAAGACCATACCCATGCATTATTTAACGCTCTATTTTCATTTTAAATTTTCATCCAGGCTTGCGGGCGTTTTGTTAACGCGAATGCGGTGACGAAGCAAGCCAGCAGCTCGTCGAAATCACCCGAATTACTTGCACGCTACTGTGATTCCCTTCTCAAAAAGAGGTAATGATTTGTTGAAGTATATAGTTATTTTTAATTCCGCCCAGCTTACGTACAATTTCAACGAGCAGCAGCAAAATAGCGTAACATTAACAGACCAATGAGTTCATAGCTAATGGCTAGAGTCGAATATTCTAGGATTTGAAACGACTTGAAAACTACCCCAAAAATATTGAAATAATGACTGAATAATTACCACCATTTTAGTCTAAATTGTACCACAGGGAAAAAAACGCTAGTTTTAATCCGTAATCAAAGATGCGACTCATTCTTAAGGCATCATTTTTGCTTGCTTGAGAAACGTTGTGGATTGGCATCTAGATGTCGGATGTACCTCATTGGTTAAAACAACAATGAAGCTGAAGGCACATTAAAAATGGCTCAATTTTTAAAACATCAGATAGAAACGGAAACAATATTTTATCTTTTTCACTGTTCTTGTAATTTTAACTTTGTGAGTGTTTTCCAGATCGTCTTTGTTTATCTCGATTCTCTTTTCACAGTGTGAAGAATCCAGAAGAAGCTGAACTTGAAGATATCCTGAATTCCGTCGTAAGTTTGAACTTTCAGTATACTCTCTTAATGACGCACATGTAGCTATGAAATGATGTATTGTTTGCACCATCGTCTTCTGCAACTAGGGAATGTCTAAAGTTTACGGTTTTCGGACCAATTGTTTGAACTAGTAGTATGCATTACCAATAGATCCCTGAAGGGTGATAACAGCTCTTTGCTAAGCCACCATACTTAGTAAAGTAGAGTCTTGTCATGGGCCCCATCAACGGGGGGCTAGGGGTCCAAGCCCCCACCTCCCCCCCCCCACTTTTTGGTAGACCATGTCATACGACCAAATCAAACCACAAAAACTATTCTCCCCAATTAGATATCGTTTTAAGGTGTTTTGAGGGTGTAAAAAGTGAAAAATTTTCTTCCAAAACGTTGGCCCCCTCACTCAAAATGGCTTGCCGGGACCCATGCTTGTAAGTGGAACGCCATGTATTGGTTCTCTTTCAGGAGATTTCAGACAATACCGTACTTTACCTATAACAATCCAAAAGTTCCCTTAACAAACAAAAAGGCAAAAATCGCAAAAGAAATGTTGCAATATCGCAGCACTATCCGAGTGTTCGCGATTTTGGCCTTTTTGTTGTTAAGGGAACTTTTGGGTTGTTATCGGTAAGCACCGTAGAGACTAAATAGTCGAAGATTCTCGCCAGAAAAATGGATCGAATTATGGAAAGTAGATTATATGACATTTTGTTCTTTAGATGGTCATTTTCAAGTATGTCGAGGACAAAGATGTTTTCCAGAAGTTTTATTCTAAGATGTTAGCCAAGCGGCTTGTTCAACAAAATTCTGCGTCCGATGATGCTGAGGCGACCGTCATCACCAAACTAAGGGTCAGTCTTCTTTTTCTCTTATACAGTTGACGATATTTAATTCGCTCCATTATTCGATAATATTAGAAGTCATCGTCAACAAGAAACTCTCATAAACGACGCTCTTTAATTCGATACGCTTTCTTATTCGATAAAAATACAATTGCTCATGAAAGTCGAATTAGTTAGAGGTGTTTCACATGGAAGCATGGAAGGAGGCAAAATACTCTTTAATGTTTTGAAATTTGATCACTGTCTTATAAGATAATGAGATTTCGGTCTTAAATAGCTTACTTAACCTATGTCCTGTTTTAAAGGTGGGAATTGTTCAGAATCGTCACTCTATTTAAGGGTCGGGTCGCTTTTTATGCTAAAATCTTATTATTTACGTACCATTGCTCAGAGTTCCTGTCTGCACAGCTGATATTCCAACCGCAATACCCATTACCCTTATCGCTATGATCATCGTTTTTGTTTTTCAGAGTATGTGTGGATACGAGTATACGAACAAACTACAACGCATGTTTCTTGACGTTAACGTCAGTAAAGACCTGAACGAGAAATTCAAATCACACATCCAAAGAAGCGAAACCGATAGTCTAAACCGTAAGCTCTTGTGTAATTTTTGGACCTACCACAGAGGTCCTTTAAATTAACATGTGTTCGTCCGTTCGTTCGTCTGTCCGTTCGTTCGTTCGTCCGTCCGTTCGTCTGTTACCAACTTTTCTCAGGGTTGAATCATAGGAATCTTTCGATTTTTGGTATAAAGGTGCAAAATGGTAGTGGCCAAAATGTGACGGAGCCCGATTATCGAAAAAAAATTTTTGGGGGCAAATTTCGGCCCAAAAAACGGCTAAAAAACGGGTTTTTTGGACTTTGTGAAAAATTGGATCATTAATTCTTTCTGATTTTTTGCATGAAAGTAGGGTACCATCATAGGTAAAAGATGGCTCAAGCATATTTTTGCAAAAAAAATTTGTTGGCTCAAAAAACGCATGTTTATCTATAAGAATCACTATTAATAAGCATACATCAATGTTCTTAGTCAAATTACTCAATTTTTTAATGAGATAGATGTTTTTTTTTGCTCACCAGGGCTTACTTTTGAAAAATATGTGTGTTTAAACATGAAATTTTGGTTGCTTGGCGTGTTTATATAGAAAAACTGGCCGGTTTCGATATTTTTTTTATAAGCACATTATCAATTACTTAGGTTTTAGCTTTTTTCGAGATTGGCTCTTTCATTCTTTATGATTTTTTGCACAAAGATGCATAATTATAAACCTTCGAATGTGACGGAGCCCGATTTTTGAAAAAAAATGTTTTTGGGCAAATTTGGGCCAAAAAACGGCTAAAAAAAGGATTTTTTGGACTTTGTGAATTATTGGATCATTGTTTTTTGCTGATTTTTTGCATGAAAGTAGGTAAAAGATGGCTCAAGCAGATTTTTGTAAAAAAAAATGTTTTATCTCAAAAAACGCATGTTTATCTATAAGAATCACTATTAATAAGGATACATCAATGTTCTTAGCCAAATTACTCAATTTTTTGATGATAGATGTTTTTTGCTCACGCAGTCTTGAATATGAAAGAATATTTCAAGGGCATGAAATTTTGGTTTCTAAACGTTTTTTTATAAAAAACAAAAGACTAATTTTAATAGATCGTCACTATTTGTGTTCTGAATGATTGTTTACAGTCATGCTGACGTAGATATCAATTATATATGTGTTAAATGCATAATCAGGTAGGTCCATAAAAGTATCACTTGTTCTGATTTTCTGCACAATGATGCAAAATGGTAATGCCCCAAAAAAAATATTCCGTTCGAAAATTCCGGAAATATGCCGCAAAAACCGTTTTTTTTTTTGGCATTTTCTCGAGATTTCATCATTAGTTTTTCTGATTTTCTGCACAAAGATGCAATGTTCAAAACATGGAAAAAAATTTTCCGGCCGAAAATGCCCAAAACATGGAGAAAAAAATTTTAAATATGCCGGAATAGCCGTTTTTGCAGACTTTCATTGGATTTGTTCCTTATATTTCGTTGTTTTTTCACGCAAAAACATTAGTAATCAATCGTAAAAGGGGTTACGCACGGAGAACGAGTCTCGTGTTCGCAAAGCGAAAGGGATTCTATAGAGCCAACTATTTCCCGAGTTAGAAGATCAATAATAACTCGGAAAGCTAAGGAAGCAAAAATTCCAAAGTTAAAAAATGAAAAATAACTTCCGGGTTTCTATAATTTCGAATGTTTTTGTTCGAAAATCTTGTTAGATTCGAATTTTAGATTGGAACAAAAACATTCGACCGAAGTTCCCGCCAAAATTATGCACATCAAAATAAAGAAAAATTTTATCGATCCAGAAGCTTCAAAATAAATGCAGCAGCTTTTTCAGAGATGTGAAATTATTATACATTACAGTAAACACAGATTAAGAAGATGCATTGAATTTTTTCGATTGAGAAGAAATTCTTCATTAATGAGTTTCTCTATCAGATTGATAACACTTTCGATGTTTTTGTTTCGATGCATAGATGAGAAAATGCATACTGGTTTAAGCTATGAATGGTCTGAAACAACATTTTTGCAACAAAAACTAATTGGGTTGAATTTTCGAAGTAAAAAGTGTTGATTGTTGAAGAATTGATGCTGAAAAGTCAAAGACACAGTTTTGTGGAGGATTGGCAGAGACACAAGAGACTTTTTACACAAATCCCTCGTTTTACCTGGTTTATGGTTTAATCAAAGAAAAAGACATTGAATTTCCCTCGTTTTGTTAAGGAAAATATTCTTGACAAGTATTAAAGAATTTCAAGTTTTTATCCATACATTGACAAAAAGAACTGTTTGGTTTTCGCAAAATGAACGAAAGTGCCGAAAGCACGGGTCGTGTCACGTGTGTGTCGAGTAGTTTTGTAATAATTTCTATATATTTCATCAGTTTTAATTTCACTGACTTTTTGGAAAGAATGGAGTAAGAACTCATCAAAAAATAGTTTTTTAACGCTTTTCCATTATTTATTTCGAGAGTTCAGTTCTTTTCGGCTGTTTAGTTTTGATTTTCTCACGCTCCTTACCCAAATGTTAACCAATTTTTATTTAAAGTCGTCCTAAGGCCTCATAACACCCCTCTCTCATTGCATTCTCGATAAATTTTCCGATCTAAAGAGGGGTTAGCCATTTCCAAACTCCTTTCCAATCCCATCTCATTCCCCATAAAATTCCCGATATGATGACGTCATGAACTGAAAATGGCTAAAAATTCAGCCAAATTTGAAAGTCCTACTCAAGCCTTATAAACCCTCCAATCTCATTCCCCATAAAATTACCGATAGAATGAGGGGTCAACGACCTCCCAACTCCTTTCCAATCTCACGTTATCGCATTTTTTTTGTTTTGATGACGTCATCAACTTAAAGTGGCTGAAAATTCAGCCGAATTTGAAAGTCCTACTCAAGCCTTATAAACCCTCCAATCTCATTCCCCGTAAAATTCCCGATAGAATGAGGGGTCAACGACCTCCCAACTCCTCTTCAAACTCGAGATTTCGCATTTTGAAGTTTTTCCCAAACCCGTGACGTCATTGGGTCCCTTTACCCCTAATGTTATCAACGGTCAATTCGCAAATTTTGGAATTTTTGCGGTCAACAGGTACGTTATGCCCCAAGGGTCCCAAAAAAACAAAAAACGTCAATTTTTTCCAAGGGAAAGTGGGTTTTTAAATTTGCGAAAGATTGACACTGCAACGACTTCTCTTAAAAACGCTAATTTTCACGAAATTTTCAAAGTTGAACCATTCCAGAGGCTAAACATGTTTGAATAGCGGCTAGACGAAAAAAATCGTGAAAAAAAACTGAATTTCCATTTTTAGGGCCCGCATATCACTGAAATTTTGTAAATTTTGCTTACGCGCATGCGTTTGCCAAAAGAGTCGCACTCCGCTCGCTTACGCTCGCTCCGTGCGTAATAACAATACATGCATGTTTCAATTGTCACAAAAACTGACTTTAGAAGCCGGAACTTTCTAAAGATCGCCGGAACAGCCCATTATCGCCGGAAAAGCAGGTTTTCTTGAATTTTTTGATTTGTGTTTATTTTTTCATGAAATTTGGTATATTGATGCAAAATGGTAATACCTAAATTGTGACAGAACCCGATTTTCAATAAACATACTTGTCCGGCTAGAAAAACCGGCTTTTTGGCATTTTCTCGAGATTTCGATGTAAATTTTTTTCTGTTCTTTTTTTTCAGAAAAGATGCGTATTAGCAATGTCCAAAACATGGCCGAGTTCGATTTTGCGAAAGATTTTTTTCTGGTCGAAAATGCCGGAAATATGTTTCCTATTTTACTTTCTTTTCTATTTCCATTCTTTATTTAAAGACACGAAAATCAAATCTGATGAACTAAGAAATTATTATAAAACTACTTGAGTCCACCCAAATATTTTCAGCTTTCGGTATAAAATTCGTCCGTGTGATAACCAAACAGTTTTTTATCAATGCATACAAAAAAAACTTGAGATTCTTGAATGTTTGTCAAATAAGATTTCTCATAACATACCAAGGAAAATGTAATGTCTTGTATTAAATAGACTGGAGTCGTTTATAATGCGTGTAATACTACTAATAATAATACGGGATTTAGTTTGTATAAACGACTGGAAGAATCCGGTGTTCCAGCCTTATAGATACAGGGGCTAGCTACGCAGAAACTTGCGTAGCGAGAAAACAATTTATCAAGCACAACAACAAACTCTTAAAACGAAATCAACTCAAATGAAAAACTTTCAATACACAAATCCACACATATTTTTTTTCTCAAGAATTATTTTGAGCAGGAAAAAATTATAATTGCAATATTGACACTTTTCTTTTGTTTGGAGTCAGTGCACAAAGGTTTCTAGACGACTAAAATTGTTCCATTCGTTACTTTTTGCTTTATATCTACTATGTATAAATCATAGTCGTCTAGCTTGCTAGACTATGTATTAAACCAAATGACGAGCGATTTTTATAAAAGTTCTCTCCTAATTCTCGTTCTCGACGAAGGTACGTCCTTGACTTTATAAGCATCTCAATAATCATTCTTCTTCCTTCTAAAATTCGAAACATTTAGAGCTTGACGAAAATCAAAAAAGTATCCAAATTGCTGTTGAAAAAATGTTCTTTAACCATCATTATCACAAGCATACATTTCCATCATGGGACTCCTTCCCTCTGCTTTCTTTTGCACCGAAACAAAAACATAGAAAAAGACTGAATGTTATCAATCTGATTAATCCAATTCTCAACTTCAGTTGAGTTAGAATCTGAGAATGTGTGTGTGTGTGTCTGTCTGTCTGTGTGTGTGTATGTCCCAAAACTTTGGGGCAGCCTGGAGACTTCAAAAATTGTTCGATTTGGCTGAAATTTGGTACACTTGTTCCTTGGGTGAATATCTGGGGGTGCTTTTTTCATTTTCCAAAATTTTTGATATTTGGGGCCTGGGGACGAGTTTTCGCCAAAACGAGGCTAAAACTTTGGGGCAGCCTGGAGACTTCAAAAATTGTTCGATCTGGCTGAAATTTTGCACACTTGTTCCTTGGGTGAATATCTGGGGGTGTTTTTTTCATTTTTCAAAATTTTTGATTTTTGGGGCCTGGGGACGAGTTTTCGCCAAAACGAGGCTAAAACTTTGGGGCAGCCTGGAGACTTCAAAAATTGTTCGATTTGGCTGAAATTTTGCACACTTGTTCCTTGGGTGAATATCTGGGGGTGTTTTTTTTCATTTTTCAAAAATTTGATTTTTGGGGCCTGGGGACGAGTTTTTCGCCAAAACGAGGCTAAAATTTTGGGGCAGCCTGGAGACTTTAAAAATTGTTCGATTTGGCTAAAATTTTGAACACTTGTTCCTTGGGTGAATATCTGGGGGTGCTTTTTGCATTTTTCAAAAATTTAGATTTTTGGGGCCTGGGGACGAGTTTTTTGCCAAAACGAGGCTAAAGCTTTGAAGCAGCCTACAGGCCTCTAAAATGGTCGGATTTGGTTGAAATTTGGCACACTTGTTCATTGGGTAAATATCTGGGGGTCTACAATTGGGCCTATGAATAATTTGAAGCCACTGAAGTTGAGCCCAGTGCGTTGCGCACGTTCGATGATTAAGGGTTTCTCTATCGAAACAATACTGTACATCGTCTGCATTTTGAATTATCAATCTAGAAACTTTCAAATACATCTCTGAAAAATCTGCTACTCTTCAAAACAAAACTTCTGGATCGAAAAATGCTTCTCTGTTTTGTTTTTGTGTGAATATTTTAAGCTAGACTTGTAAACAAGTCTGTAATTACTCTGGCTATAAGAACTATAAAATTCAAAAAAGACACGCAACATCACTTTTTCGATGCTTTTTCTTTTGAGCTTGAATTTTTAGATAGAGTCTGTTTTCAACGGCTAGTTTACTAGTCTAATTTTAAGCGGAAACATATCGAATGTTTTTGTTCGAATCTAACGTTCGAATTAGAATTCGAAACTACACAGAAAAAAGCAAAGGTGGAAGTAAATTTGAAAACAAAAACAAAAAGAAATTTATATCAGGAAAATTTTTTTGAGTCGACAATAAATTAGTTATCACATGACTTCTCGTGCAATACTCATATTTTACTCGTTCCGAGATTTTACCGTTATTTTTAAAATTACGGAAAAATCTCGGAACTCCAAAATATTTCTCGTATTGCACTCGAAGTCATGCGATAACTAGTACATTAGGTAGGTCCAATATGCATTGTGCTTGTTGTTTTTGTTGTAGCCTTTTTTATCTGCCTGGGAAAAATGCCACATGTTTATTAGAGTAGCAAATTAAGTCGACATAATGGTGTTTTAGTTAAGGTGTTAAGTGTAGGTTTGAATTGTTCCACCCGTACCATAATTTTCATATTAACAAATTTGATGAATAGCGTTTCTACAACTTTGAAAATAAATCTGTTATTCGTACTAAAAATAATTTTTTTTCCCAGCAACCAAAATAAACAACACTCTAACCTTTTAAAATTTCAGTCCGTATTTTCAAGTATTATTCTTCCAAAATTCATAGAAAGTTATATTAGGCTTTTCTATAGAAAACGCAAAACCTGTTTAGAGGGCGGGATGGGGCGGGGAAATCCACTTTGATGGAATTCCATCACGAACTCGGAAAGGAAAAGGACCTTCTCAACATATGGCGCAAAATTTTTCCCTGCAAAAGCCCATGCAAGAGCTATTTTTTTACGGCGAATTCGATAAAATTTGGAAGTGGTACTCTTCGAGGTAACATATAGACAAATAACTACATTTGTTTTTCTATAGTCGACTTCAGTGTGCAAGTGTTGGCCTCCAATGCGTGGCCGTTTCAACAATCAGCGACGTTCGCTCTCCCTACTGAGGTACGTATCTCGATATATAAAGAAGTTATTTAAGACCATTAATTTTTTATATTTTTTTTTATAACAACATCCAAAAAATTTGAATCCTTCGGATGTTTTTAACTTTTTGAGTTTTAAGCCTAAAAATGCTCTTAAAATGTTCCTATATTCTACATTTTCCGATCATTTTTATTAATAATGTTGGTGTCTGCAAAGCCTACCAAGACATGCTCTCATAGTTTGTTCTTATAAAAAAATGTGTACTCTTTATTCTTACGACATCTTCTACATTCTTTTCATTCTAGCTTGAGAAATGTTTGCAGCGGTTCACCACGTTTTACAGCGCTCAACACAGCGGAAGAAAACTTCATTGGTTGTACACGTTATCGAAAGGAGAACTCGTCACAAACTGTTTCAAAAATAAATACACTTTACAGGTGAATGGAATTTCTTACTGTTTCAACTGCTTATCAAACCGGAAGACGCATGTATGTTCCCCATCGGGTTCAATTACCAGGTTCCAAACTCTTGCATGTAAGCGGCATCAAAGATTGCCTTAAAAAGAGTATGACATCAGCCCATAATTTCAATTTTCTTATAATTGTTTCGATGTTTTTATCCAAAGTGAAAGTAAGTGTTGACAAAATTTAAGTTAATCTTTCTTCTTTCAAATGCAGATTCTAATTTTTTCAGTCATCAAATTCTTTCGATTCGTAATTTTTAATTATGGATGATTAAATTGATAAAGTATTAAAAGGTTATTCGAAAAGGATAGATCTGGTGGTGATGGAGTGGTGAACAGACTCCGCGTCGGAGGGTAGTGGGTTCAAGTCTCACGCAATAGCACACCGCGGTGAATCTTAAAATAGTAACAAATCTGCAGAAATTTATTCCTTCATACGACTTGCAATCCCATCCTCCTTTGCGTTAAATGCTCTTGCACGTTAATTACTTACAATACAGTTGACGCTCTCCAATTCGATCTTCAAGGGGAATTGGATTTTCATCGAATAGAAGAGCTTATCGAATAAGGGAGCGTCGTTTATAAGAGTTTCTTGTTGACGGGGACTTTAAATTTCATCGAATAAGGGAGCCTATCGAATAGTAGAACGTCGAATTAGAGAGCGTCAACTGTATTATAAGAAATCTTTCACGGTTTTCCAATCATTTCGAAATGACCTGTGGGATTGGAACTCGTATAAATTTCTAGTTAAAATGATTACCGTACTTACCTAAAGTCTGTCTCAAAATAATTTGCAGCTGGAGATTTTTTTCTTTTTTGTTTTTCATTTTCATTTTCCTTTTTTTTCTCAAAATTTTTACTTGATAATATTCCACTCACGAATATCTTTTTAACGAGCACAAAATCGCCACTTGATTCGAATTTTATCAAAAGTTACAGCTATTTTTTTCTCCAGCTGCAAATTATTTTGAGACAGACTTTATTTAACAATCCAAAAGCCCCAAAACCGTAAGTACGTAGGTATATACGGTATGACGTGTGCGACGCGAAGCACTATACTATTCGACATCACGCACAACAACTAATTTAATCGTTGACAAAAATAATAAATTTCATCCCTAAACAAAGAAGATTACCTCGATTACCAGTTTCATCAACATTTTTTTCATTTTTTTCAGGCTTCGACGTATCAAATGTCCGTCTTGCTGATGTATAACGACCAAGACAGCTACACCGTGGAGCAAATACACGAACACACTCAAATTAAAATGGTAAATTTAAAGATTTTGTTTTTACATGAATTGAAACTGTTTGCTTACTCATTAATCTGGATTACAAGCTCTTATGCTGCATTGACATGTAATATCGAGCAAGATTGTTTAGAAAATAATTTAAATTTTTTGTTTGATACACGGTTTTCGAATTTTAAAGGTTTTGTTTTTGAATAAGAGTGATATCGTTTGCTTACTCATCAATTTTGATTTACAAGCATTTTCATATTGGATTGACACGGATGTGGAGCAAGATTGGTCAAAAAGAAGGAAGGAGAAATATTTTTGCTTCTATTAGCATAATAGAACAATAGGCAGACACTGTCCTGATATGAAATATGTGTCTGATATGAAACGGGAACACTTGTGTAAAAACAAGACCTTTAAACCTTGCACGCGAGAAAATATCGAGTAAAAAAATACTCTTGTGACCAATTGCGTGAATACTAAAATTACACAATGGTAGAAAAGGAAACGATTCCTTCTTTAACCGGTCGGCATTAATAATTGAAAAGTCTTT
>NW_027103408.1:0-17486 GCF_902728285.1 Clytia hemisphaerica
TTTACGTCATAATATATGCATGAATATTGCATAAATTATTTCTGATTGATCTGAGATTAGAGGTGGTTTCTACTGCTTTTTATTGTATTGTTCTGTGTACACCTTTATAGCTGTTGAAATTAAACAAAAAATTGTTCTTTCATGTGAAGGTGTTAATAAAAAATGAAACAAGAAATAGTCTATGGTTGATCTCTCTTTTTTTTTAAAGGTGTTAACAAACAAACTTAATAAAGTGAATGGATGGTCGCTTTTGTTCCGTCTAGCAAAAAGTAAAGGTGAAATCTCAATGTCTGAAACCTTTTTTATCAAAACTTTGACGAAATACTGTTCGGTTCTAGAGCGCACAAAAACAATAAAATAGGAATGAATTTGATATTATTTTTAAATAATTTTAGAATAAATTATTTCACATGATCTATCTGTGGAAGTTTTAAAAATGAATTTTTTCAGCTTGTTCTTTAGTAAAAGTAATGATAAAGTCTCCTATAACAAGTCAAAATGAAAAAAGAGTTTTTTTTACATACATCAACCAGGTCACAATTTCTGAGACACTTTCGTGGACAGATTCTATCCTATCCTGCACGGTATCCTAAAATTGGTCAATACCGGTACCGATCCGTAAAAATTTTAAATTTTTTTAGGGGTAGATTCAAAAGAAAAACACCCTAAAGCTTTAAAAAAAATTGAATGTTTAAAAATCTCAATAGAAAAGGTATATCTATTCAGCGTCGGGCGTTTCGGCCGCAAAAGTGCAGTCAATCCGCACCTGCACTTTCAATCTCGTAAAATTCTTTAAATATCGAAGAAATTTTGGGACGAATAATGGAAGTGAGAGAGCTTTAATGAAAGATATTTAGTAACATTGGTGGGTTTGATGCGAAAAATATCTGAATGTTAAGGAGTAGAGTGCGACCAAGGTGTGGGTGTTTGGTCAAACGATGACATTTCTAATGAAAAAAGGCGTAACAAGGGTATGGGGTTGGGTCCAAAAGAGGAAAATTCTTACGAGGAAAGGGCGTGACAAGTAGTGTAGTGGTTTAGCCAAATTCCAAAGGAGGAAGATTTTTAAGAGAAAAGTAGCACCAAGAGTGTGGGTCCAAAAGAAATGGTCTAAGAGAAAAGGGACCAGTAGGGGAGGGGGGAGGAGCAAAAAGAACATTCTAAGATACAAGGCGTGAACCAAAGAGTGTTGGGGGGGTAGTCCCCAATTACGAACTTTCGAAGAAGAAAAATGTGACCAATAGTGTTGGGTTTTTTAGTCCCAATATACTGTCGAATGAAAAAAAAAGGGACCAAGTATGTTTTGGTGTTTGTGTGAAAGATGAAATTCTAATGGGTAAAAAGACGTGACCATAGTGTTTGGTGTTTTGTTCCAAGTTATACATTCTAGTGAATGGAAAAGTAGTGGGGGGTCTTGTGGTGCAAACGATGAGCAGTTAAGGATAAAAAAATGTGATCAATTAGGTCTTGGAGTTTTCGGTCCAAACTAGGAATATTCTATGAGTAAAAATGGCGTGACCATAGTGTTTTGGTGTTTGGATCATATGATCATTCTAAGGGTAAAAAGACGACAAAGTGTTTGGTGTTTTTGTTCCAAGTTATTAATTGGAGTGAATGGAAAACGTGACCAAGTAGGTTTGGTCGTTGGTGCAAACTAGAGCATTTTTTAAGGATAAAAAAAATGTGATCAAGAGTGTTTGGAGTTTTCGTCCAAATTAGGAATATTTCCTTATGGTAAAATGGCGTGACAAGTAGTGTTTTGGTTTTGGATGCAGTATGATCATCTATGAGTAAAAGCGTGACCGAGTAGTGTTTTATTAAAACTGGAACATTCTTAATGGGGTAAAAAAATTGACCGAGAACGTTTTTTTATTGTGCAATTTGTAAAGTTTCTTGAGTTAAATATGTGAATACCATATACCTAAATTACATTTCTTTAACTGACCAAGAAATCACTATAATGTAATATTTGAAAAGTGAGTGCACGAGACAATTCGTGATTGAATATCTAAAGAATGTCTGAAGAAACCATAATACGCATGCGAGGTGCTCTACCCACATTGTCAGAAAAAAACTTCTGACAAATGGCTTTTTTTTCGTGACGAAAAAAACAAGAAAGTATGAGAAAAAAGCAAAATTATCAGTTTTTTACGTTTTTATTCTGCTTTTTGGAAATGTATCAAACCGAGAACGTCTTATAGAATACGGCTATGAAGACGAAGATTATGAATTATTCGTCAATATAATTCAAAATGATGGTCAGAATATGGTGAAAGGAAGGGAGCGCACAAACCAGGACAGAAAAGTGGCACGGTTATATTTATCAGGGAATTTGGACATCGAGCTTACATATAATCCTATAAAAGAAGATGACGTAGAGATGTTGGTAATATTTTTTTTAAACTCCGTTGTAAATTATTTGGATAATTATTCTGGTTTACATTAATTAAAGCAAAATGTTGATGTGTGGTCAAAAAAATGTATCCTTACTTGGTCACGATGCATTGCGTAAGAGTTCTCTAAAAATTTCGCAAAAATTTATATTCTCACTACACGGTCACGTGATTTAAAAGTTAGATTTTACAGATTAGTCAAAAAGATAATCCTTACTTGGCCACATGACTTGAAAATTAGATTTTGCAGGTCAGTCAAAAAAGTTTATCCTTACTTGGTCACATGACTTGAAAGTTAGATTTTGCAGATCAGTCAAGAAAAAATTATCCTTACTTGGTCACATGACTTGAAAGTTAGATTTTGCAGATCAGGCAAAATAATTTATCCCTTACTTGGTCCATGACTTGAAGTTAGATTTTGCAGATCAGGCAAAAATTTATCCTTACTTGGTCACATGACTTGAAAGTTAGATTTTGCAGATCAGTCAAAAAAATTTATCCTTACTTGGTCACATGACTTGAAAGTTAGATTTTGCAGATCAGTCAAAAAAAAATTATCCTTACTTGGTCACATGACTTGAAAGTTAGATTGTGCAGATCAGTCAAAAAAATTTATCCTTACTTGGTCACATGACTTGAAAGTTAGATTTCGCAGATCAGGCAAAAAAATTTATCCTTACTTGGTCACATGACTTGAAAGTTAGATTTTGCAGATCAGTCAAAAAAAATTTATCCTTACTTGGTCACATGACTTGAAAGTTAGATTTTGCAGATCAGTCAAAAATGATTTATCCTTACTTGGTCACATGACTTGAAAGTTAGATTTCGCAGATCAGGTAAAAAAAATTATCCTTATTTGGTCACAATGTATTGCGTATGAGTTTTTTAAAAATTTTGCAAAAATTCATATTCCCACTACAAGGTCACGTGATTTAAAAGTTAAATTTTACAGATCAGTCAAAAAGATAATCCTTACTTGGTCACATGACTTGAAAGTTAGATTTTGCAGATCAGTCAAAAAGATTTATCCTTACTTGGTCACATGACTTGAAAGTTAGATTTTGCAGATCAGTCAAAAAAGTTATCCTTACTGTCACTAGACTTGATTAGATTTCAGATCAGTCAAAAATTTATCCTTACTTGGTCACAGACAAAGTTGATTTCGCAGATCAGCAAAAAAATTTTCCTACTTGGTCACATGACTTGAAAGTTAGATTTTCGCAGATCAGGTAAAAAAAATATCCTTATTGGTCACAATGCATTGCGTATGAGTTATTTAAAAATTTTTGCAAAATTTATATTCCCACTACAAGGTCACGTGATTTAAAAGTTAAATTTTACAGATCAGTCAAAAAGATAATCCTTACTTACTTTTTCACATGACTTGAAAGTTAGATTTTGCAGATCAGGCAAAAAAAATTATCCTTACTTGGTCACATGGTCAAAATATGTTTTTTATTTACCTCTTCGCCTATCATTTTCACACCTAACGGTAATTACTTTATATATTCTAGAAAAATATATCTGTCAATCAATTTGCCATATTTTATTCAAAAATATCTGTCAATCAACTTATTAGCTTGCATAATAGCATATGTTACGTCATGTTGTTTAAATGATTAACAATAATCTAGTAGAAACCATGTATATTTAGCTGTTTAATTTTTAAGCATACATTATGACGTAGAAAAGAAAATAACAATAGGAGACGAAGTAAGGATATGTGACGAAGTAGTGCTATGCACACCCTTCCCGACAGAACAAAGAAAAGAAATTATTTATACCTAAAGAGGGGAAATATCGAGAATTACCTAAAAGGGTGGATGTAAAAATTACTTCAAAAATATTATTTGCAAATTCTGATATTTCTTACTACAACAAAAACATCATGTGACGTCATATTCCATTCAAAATTTAAGATTCATCAATCCAAGATTACGTATTTGTAAGATAGCATACTAGTACATCCACATGCTGTGATGTGACGTCATCGACCTTCGTATCAAAACAAAGCAGTTACTATAGATAGTGTTATATAGAGGGTCAAGATAAGAACTGTGTTTCATAGGGTGTTTATAAAAATGAGTATAAAGCATGAGTAACGGATATATCTTCTTTCCGTTTCAATTCTCCCGGTCCCCTGGTGTCTTTACGGTTGAGGATAATCTAAGGGAAGTATCTTTGGATGAAAAAAAAATTTGAAAACATTCAGGAAGGGAACCCATTCACACGATACAGGGAAAGAGTGGAATCAGCCACTAAACGGAATTTCGGAAATTAGGCTCCTTGTCAGGAAATTAGGCAGGATTTCGGAATCGGAAAGTCCGAATCTTTAATGAATCTTAAGTTCTAATAAAGAAATTTGTATTGGCAGAATTTTGTCTTTGTTTTGCCGGTTTCACGGAAATTTGGGAGAAAATTGACAAAATGACGGAATCGGGTAACCCTTGAAACCCTCCCGGATAAATAAAGTTTTATTTTTAAAGGCATTAATTATTGAGCTTTTAGTTGCCTTCCCACATTTATAGAAGAAAAAACATTTTGAAAACTTTTTGGCAGTAGATGGTGTATCTTTTACCGAACAATAAAGATTTTTGCAGAAAATTTTAGTAAATGATTCTTTTTCTCGAAATCTTCAAAATAGTGGTTTTTCATCAATTTTTCATCTGGATTTTGCTTAAAAAAACAGTCATAACTTTTGACACATCTTTTTAGAAAGATTTTCCGCAAAATTTAAAATAGTTCAATTCTTTGCGGACAGTGTAAAGAAATTTTGAAACAAAAAGGTTAATTACCCATTAAAACTAAGCACTTTTTGTAAAAGAGGGTGATGCAACATATTATTAACGTCTTTTTAAAGTTCATAACGTCATTTCTGCAATTAAATTCTTAATTACTCTGAAGGGATTTGATTAAAAAGCAATTTATAAAGGTAATTCTTTGTTAAAAGTGTTAAAGAACCTAAAACATAACTTTTATGTTCAAATACTAAAATCAATTTTCCGACTATGGTCAGAGCCCTTAAACGAGAAAGAAAACATACGACGATTCTTGTTTAGAGTATTCCTGCCGCCCATATGCCGCCAATGTGGCGCCTGTAAGAACGGATAATTTGAAGGGACAAAGGAGAACTACCAGGAAAAAAGAAACTTGAACATCTAAAAAACAACAATAAAGAAAAGTTGTTTTTCTAGTAGTTTAATATGAATATTTTAGTAAGGAAAAAGTTTAAAAGGATTTAGCGATAAGTGATAAAGAGAAAAAAAGGAGTTGAAATGCTTGTCTTTGTTGAATAAATATTACAATAATGGACGTTTCAAAAATAGTTGAACAATGGAGGTGATAAAACTTAAAAGTATCGGTTCACGGCAAATTAAAAGTGAGAAAATCACAAAGACGTACATTAGTTTATAAACAAAGGGAAGGTATGAAAATTATTTCACAATTTTTGTTTTTAGGGTTTTAAAAATAAGACCCAATTTAGAAACGATAACGTTTTCTGTACGTTACTTTAAAGGTTTTTACGTTTAAAGATTATCAGTGGGTTTTTTTGTTACACTCCAGGGGGTAAAATATTTTGGTCTTATAAACCAGATGGGCTATCAGTTTTGAGGGTTATTTTTGAAATCGAGCGAAAGAAGAACAACTATCTAATCGTACTAATATTTTACATTACATTTTTGCTAAGCTTATAAGTTAGAGCAAGATTTAACAAAGTTTACTTTGTTTCAAAAAAGGTTGATATGTGGTAAGCTGCAGAGGCATGGTGTTGTGCTACCGTGGTCCTGCACTAAGATTCTCCTGACTTTAAAGTTCGAGAAAATCTTCTGGGATTTTTACGCAATTCTTCCTGAGTAAACCGACATAAGATTGGAAAGGTTTCTCAAAAGGTGCTGAAACTCTTGTGTTTACTTACCAAAATGCTTAAATTTTCCGAAGTACATTTTTCAACTTCCCAAAGTCCTGGTCATTTTTTCCGATAGAAAAATGTCAGTGGAATTTTAGCGCGGGAAGTTGAGTCTTTTGCAAAACGACGGCAGTTCTAGCCTATTTTATATTCATGTTTAAATTTTAAGTCAGGAGCTGTAAGTATTTCAGTTTTGGGCATAAATATTCCTGTTTCGAAATGCCAACGGGAAAGGAAGATCCCCTGTTTTGAATTCGGGATTTTGGGATGTTTGGACACTGTTTACAATTTACTTTGTGGAGACCCTAATCTTATATAGTATATTTTCTGTGTTGGGACAATCTTCTACCCACTTTTACAACTTTTTTATTTTACTGATGTATGTGAGCGCTATCAGAATAAGAAACGGGAAACTTCGGGACTGGGCTCGAGTTTGGAGGGGTTGAGATTTTTTGGGTACTCTTTTTCGGTGGATAAGATAAAAGACGTTGAAGATAAACGATTAACTTGTTTTTGGTTTTGACTACGGTGTCATAGTTGTCATTCTCAGTTAGGTGACGATCTTTTACTCAACAAGCAAATTTTCAGTAAATCTTTCTTGAGCTTTTGATACAGGGGTGGATAAATGAGCATCAGTTGTGTGTACCATTGTGTACGTACCTGGCTGGTTTTGAATCATCCTCATTCTGAAAGATTTTGAATTTTTCATTGATATCAATCTTTCAGAAAATATTCTGATAACAGATCTCAATTTTAACGTCATCAATATATTTCAGGAGCATAAAAAATTATTTTGGCTAAGGCTGTTGGTTGCAGATTCTAAACCTACTATATCAAGATAGGAAACTTAATATTTTCTTTTACAAATTTTGTCTCACAGCCCCTGTGGAACTTTCTCCCAAAGTGGGAATGAACATTTCTATCAAAATCCCAATGGGGATTCTATCAAATGCTTTAAATATCCGATGATTGTCATGTGCAATTTCGAATGAAAATGGGATCATAGTCAATTTCATAACGGATTGGATCATAGTCAATTTCCGAGCGGGTTTGAATTTGTTGGGCATTTTCCCAATTCTTTGTCAAATTTCCCAGTAGGCTGGGGTCCATTCGGGTCTGTGAGATGAATGAGTTTTTCCTAGTCAAAGATACTTTAAAACTTTTTTTTAGTATTTATGCTCTAGTTTTGGCTCACATATTTCTAATTAGCTTTAATTTGGGTTCCAAATGAAAATGAAGATTTTGTGAAAGATGGAAATAAGAATAATTTATTGGAACAAATTGAAAACACTAGAATGGGAAATTCTCACCTTTGATAAGGAAAACTTTTTAGCTTTTTAGTTCAAGCGCTTATTATACATTTTCCTAAAATGTAAATTGAAAAAATTGAAAGAGGAGCTTTACATTCGGACATCAAAGATGTATTTTACAGACCGGAATAAAAAATTCTTGCCCTCATGTCAATCCAACTTTATCAAAACTGAG
This sequence comes from Clytia hemisphaerica, assembly GCF_902728285.1. NCBI lineage: Eukaryota > Metazoa > Cnidaria > Hydrozoa > Leptothecata > Clytiidae > Clytia > Clytia hemisphaerica. The sequence continues at coordinate 7,786 of NW_027103408.1, forward strand.
TTATCCAAAAATGTTGGGAAACCCCGACAGAAGCTCGAGCACTCATTTGAAGATTCATCCACATTGAATTATCTTAGAGTGAACAGACTTCCAATACACGCTTTTTTTATAAGAATGGTGTAAATCCATTTCATCATGGATATTCTTAACTTTTTTGGGAATATGAATATTTATGATTGAAAAGGCATTCTTAGCTTCAGTAGCAAAATATCATGATGGTGATATTCTTAGCATAAACTTAGTTTTTTGGCTGTTTTCGTCATGGACATTCTTATAAAGTGTATTCTTACAAAAAAAAGCGTGTAGAAGACGAGACGTAACATAACCAAATCAAACTCATTGGTTAATAAGTTGATCAAAAAATTCAAGCGAAGAGGAAGGAATGAGTTGAGAAAGGAACTAAACGGTCAATTAATTCTTAATCAAAATTCATGTTTCTTTAAAGAAAAATTTCAAACAAAGATTCTTCCTCTTCATGTTAAACAACGAAGTTCCGGGTGACTTGGCCTGTTTAGAAATTATTTACAAAAGGAAGTGATTTCTTATAAAGGTTCCCGTTTATTCATGTCAGCAGTATATTGTGCTGGGACTTCTTTTTGCATTTAAATAGTCACTACCGAAGGGAGTACAAAACACATTATTCAGTTTGATTTAGTTTTTTATACACGACGGTTTGAGAATCACTTTAGATTTACCCAAATGGCACTCACTAGTCTTACCCAGCTGGCACACAACGTTGTTTCGACGTTTTTCTAACGTTCACAACGTCCATATAACGTTAGAAAAACGTTGAAACAACGTTGTGTGCCAGCTTGGTACCCGGTTCGTGTGAGAAAATTCAAACAGCTAGACTCGATTTCCTTCTTATGATCAACATTTTAAAGACATAAATGGTATAGACAATAAAGTATTGGGCTACTGGTTTAGCCGAATTGTATCTGATTCTTGGAGTAGGTATTTACAAGGACTTAAAATCATACTTTAGTTTATTTTCTCCGTCTGGAGCAATCAATGTTGAAATGAAAATTTCAGGGTAGAAAGTATTTCCCATTTCAACTTTGGAAATGGCCACTGTCAAACAAAATTTACATTTTTACTCTAGATAAAAAAATCAAACTTAACAATGGCTCCATCAAATTTGTTATTGTCATATTGTGCTACCATCTTTGTTGTGTTAATAGCAGTTGCCAACGGAATCAATACCAATGGGAATAACGGCTGGAGAACAGATCCCAATTATGAGCCATGGACCAGTAAGCCATCTTCATTTCTAACTTTCCTGCGGGCCATTTAATTAATTAGCAAACCAACATCATATCCAGTAGAGATGATTCAAAAATTATTGCAAACGTTTACAGTACAGCCAAACATCTGTTAAATTCAAGCCAAAGAGTGTGCGTTTTTCCCAAATTTCCAAATCCTTTATAGAGAAAAATGCGAGCTATTAAAAATACGTTAAAATGCCCGTTTATCTTTTGCCTTTTTCCTCCAGGTTTAGAGTCAAAATTGGAATGTCATTAATTACATTAATGGTACAACACTTAGTTTTATTCAAAGCGTCAATTTCTATTTTCATTCTTACTAAATTAACTTTTTCTTACTTTTAGTGAAGGGGACCTTTCTCCTCGGAACGCCAAAGACATGCCAAAAACCAGTCACACCACAAAACGGGCGCTGGGTGTGTTCATACACCCATGGTGAGAATGGGCGGTCACTGTGTATCTTAGATTGCCAGCGTGGGTTTGTTGTAGAAGGGCGTCCTTTGATCTTCAATTGTGTTAACGGCATGTGGAGGATGTTTCCAACGCCCGACACCATCATTGAAAACCCATGGGGCTCCTGCATTCCAATTGAAATCTACAAAGCACAAATGAGCATGGATGACTTTAAACGATCAGTGGACACACGCACTAAAAGTAAATTTGATATTCCGAAAAGAGAAGTATCCGAAAATACGGTTTCACTTGAAGATATCGAAAAACTCTTCTTGTAATGAAATATATTTTGATTTCTCCTTCACCCATTCAAAAGACTGATATGTTGTTGGGTCTGGCAAAAACCAAAACATTTGCAGCTGGCATGCAGATTAGAGCTCTAATTTGTAAAAACGCCAAATTACAGATATGAATCTCCTAGGAATGGTTTTTTGAAAATTTTCTGAAAAAAATTATAAATCAAGAGTCATTTTCTAAAAGAAATTTGAAAAAACTTTCTGAAAAGAAATTTTACGACACAAAATCAATTTTTCATATCTAAATAGAACAACCCTGTCGACTGGCCAAATTATTACCGCTGCACTAAATTCAACTTTGACATAGTGGTTTGATTCAGTCACTAAATTCCCAAAAATCACATTATTACTATACCCTCTCTCACTCTAAGACGCGATTTTTCAAGAGAGAAAGTTGATTTTAGCTTTGTCACGATTTATTCAATTGTATAATTTCCTAGAAGTAATTTATTTGAAATATATCTCGTATATATATCTCGTATATATCATTCAAAATTGCTCCCACTTTTCTATCAGGACTAGTGAGTTTTTTTGGTTAGACTCGACTGTTCATATTTTTTGGCTCTGTTCTTCTTATGCTGTTTATTTAATGTAACATTTGGATTTTTTTAGGCTTTATACCCGATTTTCAATAGTTTAGTCCTTAAATGCTTGGAATTCTGTCAGACAACCCATTCTCACAGATCCGGTAGGATTTTTTCAACCAGTGGGGATAAAACTAACGGACTGAAACTCGATGGGGATTGATATTCCCATTTGTTTTATGGCTGGGGATGTCAATTCTTGTGTTTTTAGGTCAGATAATTCAGTGGGAATGGGAAAAATAACATAATATTTTGCAGTGAGGATTGGTTTCTTTGATTATTTTCCTTGGGGACAAAAGTTGAAGGATAATCTTTCAACGGGGACGATATTTTGGCCAAATTTTCCAGCCGGAAGGGGTCTGTGTCTGTGAGAAGGGGGTGTTGTCAGGCTTTGGCATTGTTTTTATAAATTGTTCTTATTTTTGATGATTCTGAGCCACAATGTTCTTATAAAATTGTTCTTATAAAAAAGGTTGTATATTATGTTCATACTTAACAGTGTGCCTCATTATCTCACATTACTTAGAACTATAAGAACAAAAGAAAAAAAAGGCAGAGAAAACCAATTAATTCTTCATAAGGAGTGGGGAAAGAGAAATTTCCACTTGTTTAACACTTCACAGTCTACCTACACTTTCTTTTATAAGAAAATCCAAAAATTTTTAAGCCTTCGAATGTTCTTAACTGTTTAAGTTTTAAGCCTAAAAATGTTCTTAACATGTTCTTATTTTCGCCATTTTTTGAGTATTTTTCTCCCTTTTCTTAAGAAATTGAATGTCTTAGAGTCTATGAAGGCTTAAAATGGTCTTATATAGTTTGTGTCATGTGTGAAGAGACCTAAATTGACCGACAAATCTTTTTGACACCGAAAATAGAAGAAACTTTCGACTTTCACCCACTTTTATTTGTTTTTTCTTTACTATCGATGTTTATTGGGCCCCAACGGTATGCGTGAATGAGCGAATGGACTTTTTCACTTGTGTGAATGGGTGAATGGTTCTTTTCAGCTAAACTTTTAAACTAAAGCTAGCTATCTAAACTAGACTTTTTCACACCGATCCACATCCAATACTACAGGTAGATTTGAAAAAAGATATACTTTTTGGTGAGAATTACCTTTCCCAAATCAGCTCTTTCAGAATCTTTTATTGAACACTGTTGATTGGGATGGTGCTGTAAAGTCACTATAAGTGTGCAATATTTAGAAGAAAACAAATTCCAAAAAGGTGCATCTTTAAAATTTGAAATTCAAATCAGAAAAAGAATAACACGATGATCTTAAAATAAGTCGTTGTTTCGATAGCCTTTACCGCTTTATTATCAAGACAAGACTAAAAATGAAATTCTGCAAACTAACTAATGGAGAAAAATTGGTACATTGCTAAAAGAACTATTAAATACATTTGGGAATAAAATAACTTGTTAGGGTCCTTTTATTTAGCTTACCATTTTTCGACAAATGCTCCAGTTCGTCTTGTAAAACGTTGTAAAGCATCATAATTACTGAGAAAATAATCTAAAAAAAAGTTCAAAAGTGAAGATTAAAATAAAGAAGATAAACAGAAAATAAACTTTTTATCATGATGCACGTACGCTACCACGCTGGTTGAATGGATATACTAATCTGTTTTGGATTCTTTAATCTAGCTTAACATTTTTTGACAAATGCTCCAGTTCGTCTTGTAAAACCAAGCTACAATCAAGGACTTATATGTTTGAGAAAACCACTTGAAATTACTGATAAAACATTGGATAAATGTCCCTGTGCATAGCACTACTTCGTCACATATCCTTACTTCGTCTCCTATTGTTATTTTCTTTTCTACGTCATAATTTATGCTTAAAAATTAAACAGCTGAATATACATGGTTTCTACTAGATTATTGTTAATCATTTAAACATGACGTAACATATGCTATTATGCATAAGCTAAGAAGTTGATTGACAGATATAATATTTTTCTAGAATACATAAAATAATTACCGTTAGGTGTGGAAATGATGGGCGCAGAGGTAAATAAAAAACATATTTTGACATTATACATTTCTTTAACCATGAACATATAAACGACTGCACATATCTTTTATTATCTCTTTGAAGCGAGCTTCGTTGCCGCCTGTATTTCAAAATTGGTATGAAAAATTCGACAATATTCCGTCATAATTTTATTTCTTTGAATTATTTAGGTAAAAGGATTGATAGAGCTTGAAAATTACTCCTAATGCACAAAAAATTATTTTCGGATTTTTTCACAAGTTTGCAATACCTATATTTGATCAACATTTTCAACTCTGAAATGCAGAATTTCAACTGCATGTATACTTTTGAATCCCTTTGTCACTCCAATAATTTTTTTTTGACTTGAAAAAAAATAGCTTGCCAACGTTGAGAGCCTGTACCATAAGAATATCGAAATTAGAATGTGACACTTTCTAAAATTATTAGACACTTTTAAGTCAAAATTTAGAAATAAAGAACAACATAGACTTTTGTCGAAGTTTTGACGTTATTAGCAAGTGGTATATCACCAAAATCTATTGTTTCATTTTATGCTTTTAACGAGGCGGCAACGAAGCTAGCAGCCCTTTCTAAAAAAAGACAAAGGAGATGGATGTCCAGTCGTTTATATGTTCATGCTTTAACTGACCAATCAAATCACTACTATACATGTAACATTTTGAAGAGTGAATGCACGATGAACAATCGTGATTGAAATTCTACAGAAATATCTCGAAGAAACCATAATACGCATGCGCAGGTGCTCTACACATGATCACATGATTTGAAATTTAGATTTTGCAGATCAGTTAAAAAAGTTTATCCTTACTTGGTCACCATTCATTGCTTAAGAGTTCTTTAAAACTTTCACAAAAATTTATATTCCCACTACACGGTCACGTGATTTAAAAGTTAGATTTTACAGATTAGTCAAAAAATTTATCCTTACTTGGTCACATGACTTGAAAGTTAGAGTTTGCAGATAAGTCAAAAAAATTTGTCCTTACTTGGTCACGATGCAATGCGTAAGATTTCTTTAAAAATTTCGCAAAAATTTATATTCCTACTACACGGTCACGTGATTTAAAAGTTAGATTTTAAAGATTGGTCAAAAGAATTTTCATTACATGGTCACATGACTTGAAAGCTAGATTTTGCAGATCAGTCAAAAAAATTTGTCCTTACTTGGTCACATGATTTGAAAGTTAAATTTTGCATATCAGTCAAAAAAATTATCCTTACTTGGTCACATGACTTGAAAGTTAGAGTTTGCAGATAAGTCAAAAAAGTTTATCTTTACTTGGTCACATGACTTGAAAGTTAGATTTTGCAGACCAGCCAAAAAAATTTATCCTTACTTGGTCACATGACTTGAAAGTTAGATTTTGCAGACCAGTCAAAAAAATTTATCCTTACTTGGTCACATGACTTGAAAGTTACATTTTGCAAACCAGGCAAAAAAATTTATCCTTACTTGGTCACATGACTTGAAAGTTACATTTTGCGGATCAGTCCTGATCAGTCAAAAAAATTTATCCTTATTTGGTCACATGACTTGAAAGTTAGATTTTGCAGATCAGTCGTGATCAGTAAAATAAATTTATCCTTACTTGGTCACATGACTTGAAAGTTAGATTTTGCAGATCATTCCTGATCAGTGAAAAAAATTTATCCTTACTTGGTCACATAACTTGAAAGTTAGAATTTACAGATCAGTGAAAAAAAATTTTCCTTACTTGGTCACATGATTTGAGAGTTAAATTTTGCATATCAGTCAAAAGAATTTATCCTTACTTGGTCACATGACTTGAAAGTTAGATTGTGCAGACCAGGCAAAAAAATTTATCCTTACTTGGTCACATGACTTGAAAGTTAGATTTTGCAGATCAGTCAAAAAAATTTATCCTTATTTGGTCACATGACTTGAAAGTTAGAGTTTGCAGATCAGTCAAAGAAGTTTATCCTTACTTGGTCACATGACTTGAAAGTTAGATTTTGCAGATCAGTCAAAAATTTATCCTTACTTGGTCACATGACTTGAAAGTTAGATTTTGCAGATCAGTCCTGATCAGTCAAAAAAAATTATCCTTATTTGGTCACGTGACTTGAAAGTTAGAGTTTGCAGATCAGTCAAAGAAATTTATCCTTACTTGGTCACATGACTTGAAGGTTAGATTTAGCAGACCAGGCAAAAGAATTTATCCTTACTTGGTCACATGATTTAAAAGTTAGATTTTACAGATTAGTCAAAAAATTTATCCTTACTTGGTCACCATTCATTGCGTAAGAGTTCTTTAAAACTTTCACAAAAATTTATATTCCCACTATACACGGTCACGTGATTTAAAAGTTAGATTTTAAAGATTGGTCAAAAAAATTTTCATTACATGGTCACATGACTTGAAAGTTAGATTTTGCAGATCAGTCGTGATCAGTCAAATAAACTTATCCTTACTTGGTCACATGACTTGAAAGTTAGATTTTGCAGATCATTCCTGATCAGTGAAAAAAAATTATCCTTACTTGGTCACATAACTTGAAAGTTAGAGTTTACAGATCAGTCAAAAAAATTTTTCCTTACTTGGTCACATGAAAGTTAAATTTTGCATATCAGTCAAAAAGATTTATCCTTACTTGGTCACATGACTTGAAAGTTAGAGTTAGCAGATTAGTCAAAAAAGTTTATCCTTACTGGTCACCATTCATTGCGTAAGAGTTCTTTAAAACTTTCACAAAAATTTATATTCCCACTACACGGTCACGTGATTTAAAAGTTAGATTTTAAAGATTAGTCAAAAAAATTTATCCTTACTTGGTCACATGACTTGAAAGTTAGAGTTTGCAGATAAGTCAAAAAATTTTATCCTTACTTGGTCACATGACTTGAAAGTTAGATTTTGCAGACCAGGCAAAAAAATTTATCCTTTCTTGGTCACATGACTTGAAAGTTACATTTTGCGGATCAGTCCTGATCAGTCAAAAAAATTTATCCTTATTTTATCACATGACTTGAAAGTTAGAGTTTGCAGATAAGTCAAAAAAAGTTATCCTTACTTGGTCACATGACTTGAAAGTTAGATTGTGCAGACCAGGCAAAAAAAGTTTATCCTTACTTGGTCACATGACTTGAAAGTTACATTTTGCAGATCAGTCAAAAAAATTTATCCTTACTTGGTCACATGACTTGAAATTTAGATTTTGTAGATCAGTCCTGATCAGTCAAAAATATTTATCCTTATTTGGTCACATGACTTGAAAGTTAGAGTTTGCAGATCAGTCAAAGAAATTTATCCTTACTTGGTCACATGACTTGAAGGTTAGATTTGGCAGACCAGGCAAAAGAATTTATCCTTACTTGGTCACATGATTTAAAAGTTAGATTTTACAGATTAGTCAAACAATTTATCCTTACTTGGTCACCATTCATTGCGTAAGAGTTCTTTAAAACTTTCACAAAAATTTATATTCCCACTACACGGTCACGTGATTTAAAAGTTAGATTTTAAAGATTGGTCAAAAAAATTTTCATTACATGGTCACATGACTTGAAAGCTAGATTTTGCAGATCAGTCAAAAAAATTTATCCTTACTTGGTCACATGACTTGAAGGTTAGATTTCGAAGATCAGGTTAAAAAATTATCTTTACTCGGTAACATGACTTAAAAGTTAGATTTTCCAGATCAGTCCTGATCAGTCAAAAAAAAATTATCCTTAGTTGGTCACGATGCATTGCGTAAGAGTTTGTTAAAAATTTCGCAAAAATTTATATTCTCACTACACGGTCACGTGATTTAAAAGTTAGATTTTACAGATTAGTCAAAAAGATTTATCCTTACTTGGTCACCATGAATTGTGTAAAAGTTCTTTAAAAATTTCGCAAAAATTTATATTTCTACTACATGGTCACGTGATTTAAAAGTTAGATTTTGCAGATTAATTCAAAAATTTATCATTACTTGGTTACATGACTTGAATGTTAGATTTTGCAGATTAGTCAAAAAAAAATTTATCCTTACTTGGTCATGTTTACATCAAACACTACTTGGTCACGTTTTTTCATTCACTAGAAATGTTCATAACTTTGACCAACAACTCCAAACACTACTTGGTCAAGCCTTTTTACTCATAAGAAATTTTCCTAATTTGGACCAAAAACTCCAAACACTAATTGGTCAAATTTTTTTATCCTTAAAAATGCTCATATTTTGCACCAAAACACCAAACACTACTCGGTCACGCCTTTTCACTCATAAGAAATGTTCATTATTTAGACCATAAAACCATAAACCACGCCTTTTCACTCATAAAAAATGTTCATAGTTTGGTCCAAAGACATCAAACAATACTTGGTTACGTCTTTTTTCTCATTTGAAATGTTCATAGTTTGGACCAAAAAGACCAAACACTGCTTTGTCTCGCCAATTCACTCATAAGAAATGTTCATAATTTTGATCAAACAAACCAAACACTACTCCGTCGAGCGTTTTTCCTCATCAAAAATGTTCATAGTTTGGATCAAAAACACCAAACACTACTTGGTCGCGATTCATCACTCCTTAAACATTGAGATATTTTTCAAATAAAAACCCCACCAAATGTTACTTAATCATATCTTTCATTAAAAGCTCTCCTCACTTCCATTGTTCGTCCAAAAATTTCTTCGATATTTAAAGAATTTTACGACATATTGAAAGTTCAGGTGAAGAGGAGTTGCTAACTTGCACTTTTAGTACATTTGCGGCCGAAACACCCGACGAGACAGAATGAGATATACCTTTTTCTATTGAGATTTGTTAAGAATATTCAAATTTTTTTTAAGCTGTAGGGTGTTCTTTCTTTTGAATCTTAACCCTAAAAATAATTTAAATTTTTACGGCGATCTTTAACCGGTATGACCGATTTTAAGGGATCCCAACCGTTATCAGGATTAAGTCAGGATGGACCTGAACTTTGATTGTATGTATCAAAAAACTTCTTTCTTCTACATTTTGACTTGTCATAAGGAGACTTTATCATTACTTTTAGAGATACTAAAAACGCTACACAGATAGTGATCTGTGAAAACTAATTTATTTAAAATTATTTAAAAAATAATGTCAAATTCGAT
>NW_027103408.1:17548-33060 GCF_902728285.1 Clytia hemisphaerica
TTATTGAAATTTTTACGGCGATCTTTAACCGGTTATGACCGATTTAGGGATCCCAACCGTGATCAGGATTAGGATAATGATCTGTCGAAAACGAAAGTGTCCCCAGAAAATTGTGACCTGGTTGATGTATGTATCAAAAACTTCTTTCTTCTACTTTTGACTTGTCATAAGGAGACTTTATCATTACTTTTAGAGACTAAAGAAACGCTACACAGATAGTGATCTGTGAAAAACTAATTTATTTAAAATTATTTAAAAAAATAATGTCAAATTCGATTCCATTATTTTATAAATTTTCTTGTGCCGCTTCTTAGAAGCCGTATACAGTACGTTCTTTATAAGTTTTTTGACATTGAGATTCCCATTACTTTTTGCTAGACGGAACAGAAAGCGATCTTCCATTCACTTTAATAGTTTGTTTGTTAACACCTTTAAACAAAGAGAGAGATCAACCATAGACTATTTATTGTTTCATTTGTTTATTAACACCTTCACATGAAAGAACAATTTTCTTGTTTAATTTCAACAGCTATAAAGGTGTTACAGAACAATACAATTAAAAAAAAAGCAAGTAGAAACCACCTCTAATCTCAAGATCAATCAGAAATAATTTATGCGATTATTCATGCATATATTATGACGTAAAAGAGAAAATAACAATAGGAGACGAAGTAAGGATATGTGACGAAGTAGTGCTATGCACAAGGGGTGTTAAAGAAAGGGGTGTTAATTGAAAAATTTAAAACCTCCTATTGAGGGGAGTCTTTTCCCTCAGAGAAGGAGCGTGTATTCGAAGGAATACGGTAATTACCGAAAGGTATATAATATTCTACAAAGAGTTATTTGATTCTCATAAAGCTGATGCTTATAAGAAAAATAAATATGGTCATATTATGCGTCATCCCTTGTTTACTTGCAAAAACTAATAAACAAAAGATATATTACCCTATCAATTATTGCTTTATTGCTGTAAAGTAGTTGCTTATAAAAAAAATATTTTATTTTAGTGCATTCCATTTTACTTGAAACCCCAATCGCCGAAAGCTAAAACTTAGGGGTTGAAAAGTTATAGATCATTTTCTTATAAAGATGATGCTTATAAGAAAAATAATTTTTTCCATTTTAGGCGCTATTCAATGTTAGCTTTGAAAAGAACCAATAAAGTTAAAACTTATTCGTTGAAAGTTATAGATCAGTTTCTATAACGATGTTTTATAATAGTAGATGCTCATAATAAGATATACTTCTTGTATTTGATAGAAATTAGCTAAAATACCTAAGTCCAAAAAGGTAAAAATAATGGTAAAAGCTATCAATGGTGTACCATTGATTTTAAAGATCGTGTTTTACATATCTGCGCAGAAATTTAATTACATTGCGCACTCGAAATTACTAGTTGTGCAAAATAATTATAATTTGCGCAAAATTACATATAAAGTACATATGCGCAAAATAAGTTAAAATTGCGCAGAAATTACATTTCTCCTCTAACTCTAAACCAAGTAACTTCCCACCCTAACTCCCGACTCCCATACCCACAGAAAAAGACACAGTGTTTCTTTATAATTGGTGGTACGGTTACTCTTTAAATACAAAAGTTTATTCGTTGAGTACTGTATAATAATTCTTGGCTCGAGTGTCATTGTTGTAAATTTGAACTGGTAATTTTCGAGAAAGTAGTGATTGCGAACCGGCCGGCGCGCCACAAACCCTTCGTGAGAGGAAATAATATTCCTCGACCCAATGCACGTCGCGTCCTCGAAAGGCACTACTCTTGAGTCTTGAATTCTCTCATTAAATCGTTCAATTACCGCTTCGTTAATTCGTTTGTAATACGTTAAATGGGAATATATGATAACATCGACCAATGTTAGGATATCGTATCATATCGTTTCGTCTTTCGAGTTCGGAATGCTCGGATTCTTCTCTTGCAGGTGTGTCAGTGGTTGTTCGTTATCGAGTTTTTTTATCGTGTATCTGATTTGTCCGGTTGCTCTTTAGTCGGCTATAGAATCGGAAGTGTTTTTCTGGATACATATCCCGTTTCGTTGCCTCCGGTCATCGTCGATGCATCACATGAAAATAAAATATAAGATTTATGTAAGTAAGGTTAATGTCCAGAGCCCTCGACCCGAGATGTTGTTTTGAAAAAGGGCTACCATTTTTAAACCCATACATGTCTCATCTGAGCATGCGTACTCGAACCCATGTCTCTCGGACTCCCGTCCGCCCATTCACGATCACGCCCTGACGCCCTACTATTTGAGTGTGAGATCGCGGAGAAACTAATTTTCGCTCTATCTTCGACTGCGCGAAAATACGCATCTGCGCAAAAACTACATATCTGCGCACAACACCGTTTCATATCAGACACATATTTCATATCAGGACAGTGTCTGTCTATTGTTATGTTATGCTGATATAAGCAAAATAATGTTTTTCTTTTCCTCTTTCTGACCAATCTTGCTCCACATCCGTGTCAATCCAATGTGAAAAAGCTCGTACATTAAAATTGACGAGTAAGCTCTTATTTAAAAACAAAATCTTTAACTGATAATATTGAAAATAAGCACCTGGAAAATAAGATCTTAAGTTTTTTCAACTTAGCTGTCAGTAAAATTGTTATTTATGCAAATATATGTTGACAGAGTTTGAATTACTGTTGGATTGCAATTTTTTGCTCGTTGAAAAGCTAATCACGAGTTGGATATCATCAAGCGAAACGTGTTTGAGGAAAAGATCGAAAATGAAGATTTAATCGTTGTACTTAGATTATATTGAAAGCCTTCATCAGTATAATATTTTTCTTTGATACTGCTTTTCATTCGTAATAACATTTTAGATAAATACTTTCTTAAAAGCATAGTACTAGTATATAGTAGATATAATATAAAGTACAGCTAAATAGACAGTAGACCGGAGGGGACACTGCCCTTGGGGGGACGTGCCACTGGAGTTTAAAAAGTGGACTCTGTCTAATCCGTTGGTCAGATATAAATATTTGGTAAATCCTGGACCCTGTCAGAGAGAAAAATCGAAAGTTTTACCATTTCCATCCTGAAAAATTACCAAAAGTCGACCCCGTACCCAATATCGCCTAAGTCTTCTCCCCCCGGGAAAGTAGATAGTGAAATTATTTCATTATCACCAAATTATTTTTATGGAAAATCCTATCATTAGAAATAAGTATGTTTGNTGGTGTGTGTTTTGGTATTTTTGGTTGGCGGCTGGCAACCTCGTGCCCGTGTATCCCAGGCTTTATTTACACTACTGATGGACGCCAGAGAATTATCTAGCGCCATATAGTTAAAGCATAAAAAAGCTGATGATGCGCAGGGAAGGAGGTTGGGCGGCTGGCTGATTTTTTTTGCCCCCGCAGGAGCGTAGCGACGAGGAGGCACTCATAGTTTCACGCGCGTGAATTAGACTATTAGACTATTAGACCATTAGACTAGGTACACAGACAGTCATACAGAAACACCATAAAGTGAAAGTATATATAGCTAAAAACTCAAAAAGTCTAGCTTCCTGAAGGCACGTCTCTTCATTGTCTGCGATCATCCTGAAAAAGTACTATGCACTTGAAAAAAAATTTAGGCGCATTTCAACCTAGCATCGTCTAATTTCAACCCCGGGGGGGGGGGTACTAGGGTTGCGAGCTGACGGGGGGTGCCGCCCGACTTTCGAACTTTGGACCCTTACCGGGACTAAAAAAGAGAAAACCAAGGAAAATTTTGTGAATTTTACGACCCTTAGCGGGACATTTGACCAAATTTCGATCTTTCAGGGGGTAAAAAGTTGAAGTTTTCCTATTTTTCCGAGCCTTAGTGGGACTGAACTTTGATTTTCTGATTTTTCCGACCCTTAGCGGGACTTTGGAAGTCCAAAAAAGGTACCCTTAAGGGCGGCACATACCGTACCCTCCATTTGCCTAAGTACCCCCCCCCCCCGGGATTTCAACTTTTCTCTACTGTACGTCTCTCTGAATGGACCACAATGGCATTCCTTTATTTTTCTTTTGACCAATAAAATAGAAGGTTTTGTTTGAGAAGTGCAATCACAGCGTACGCAAGTGGAGGCCGGGCCTTAACTAGGATTAGTTTCTATTTCACCCTATTTAAGATGGCGCAGAACTTTTTGATAAATTTCATACGTAGTATCCTCTTGGCTATTGTTTATTAGGCAAAGTTGCAATAGAAAATTGTTGAAATATAGCAGGGAATGAAAAAAACAAACTATTTCTGATTGGTTACCTTGTTGATTTATTCACCACTATATATTTTGCCTACAATCTAAGATGTCTGTGGCACTATATCAGAAAAGGTCTATTTAGTAGGAGATGTGAAAACCTGTAAGATAATGATACCATAATTTTTGAAATATATCTTTGAGAAGCTTTTCCAGGTTTTCCTTAAATTTCATTAAATTATCAAGCTGCGAATTCTTCAAGTATTTTGTTAATGGAATATAATTTTTTTTTCAAGCAAATGCCTCAATCAATCAATCAATCAACCAACCAACCAATCAATCAATAATTAAATCAATCAATTATTCCTGATTAGTTTTTAATGTTTTAATCTTTAATGTATTAAAGCTTTATAAGTACTTGACATGATCTTTATGTGGGGGCATTTAGTGAAAGCTATGACTAGTTTAAGGGGGGTAGAGGGGACGCGCAGGGTAAGTAGTCCAGAGGGTTCTTCTTAGGGGGGGGGTTTCACTTTTACGGTATGACGGTATTGGGCCTTTTTACCCCCGGTAAATCGGTATCACGAGAAAAAAACGACGGGATTACGGTATTTCATTTTCTACCGGTATCGGTAAATTGCCTGTTTTTTTGTCGGTATTTCGATATTTTTATCAATATAAAACGGTATTTCGGTATAAAACTATTTACCTTTTAGTTTCTTCACGAGTTTCATGCAGAAAAATTTTCAAAAAAGATGAGTCTATTCCGCTATTTTAACCAGTAAAAATTTCTCGCTTCACTCGCATAATCTTGGATGTCCTATTGACTTATTGTCATTGTGAGGTTGTTCAAAATAAGCAAAACTTTACGATATCTAAACAAATAATTTCGATATTTTTCTGGCGGGCGCATTTTTTTAATGACAACTTTTGTGATGCAAATACTGCATCCAACGAATGAGTCTAGATAAAATTTTCTCCGTCAGCACTAAATGATATGGTCTAAATGATATAACTTATATTGCTACTACTAGCAATTAGCTGTCGCTATGAATGCCCCGCCGATAGCAGATATTAGCCCAGAGGAACTTAGTCATGAAGAGAGCAAGGGAATCATAATCAGACTATAAATTGGTGAAATGAGTCTTCATAAAAAGTGCTCAATGTTACTAGAGCTGTTTAAAGTTAAGAAGCCGAGCCGATGCGGTTAAAATTTTCTCAGTAAGATCCATACATAACGAAAGTGTCATCCAACAAAAAACATGTTAATCTACCCTTTCTGATGCAAAGGACTTAAATAAAACCATTAGGTTCAACATATTAGAACTAGAATGACATCAAAGTTGATTTCTTCAATCACCAGATAAAAAATCTAATAAAATCCCTTTTGAAAACCCAAACATAAGAATGTGTACTGTGAAACTGAAAGTGCTTCCCTTTCATAAAGAATATACATAATGCAGATAAAAGGTGAATTTGAAAATGAATTGAATATAATTTCAGTCATTTGATTTGAAATTTAAAACAAGTAACTTTGGACTGGTGGCCATACTGTAGATATAATTTATTTGTATCAAAGGTTACTGAAAATTATATGAAAAACTTAACAATCTTTATACGTGTTCTGCAAAAAGTTTTCAGTTAGAATAAAATTTCTTTGGTTACTAAAGATATGAATTTGATAGTTGCTCTCAAAATTGCCAGGGGAATTTTCAGCACGTGTCCTGTTGTAACACCGTCAACATGGTTAAAACTTTTCATTTCACAGGTAGTAGGTACACATTGTGTTTTTATTTTTTGGACGTCTGGTTCTAAAAGTCAAAAAGTTTGTTCAGTTTTGATTTGAGCAAAGTATACTCCTGCGTTCAACATCAATACGTACAATGTGCCGTGGTGTATTAGTAGAGAGAGTGTCGAGTCTGTTTCATAATATGAGGCTGAAAATCTCGGCGTACATATTACATATCGAAGTACCGTTCTGACAAGTGAATAAACAGCATTTTCAAGTTTGCTTTTTAAGCTTCAATATTGGGTAAATGAATTATCACAAATAGCATCAAATACTTCATAATCCATCGTTTCGGGCTTTTTTTCCGCTTCTGTTTACATTTTTCTGCTCGCTGCTTCCCATGCACAACCATTTTTTTTTGCTGTACACTGTGCTTCAAATGTCCACGAGAATGAATCAGTTCATGTTAGTCTAGTATATTTTCATTGGCATGTCTCACTCACTAAACCTTTTGTAAGAAACTCGATGTTGGTACCAGTTTTTGGCACGTTTTGGCGCAAGGCTTACTCTTTGAAAAATTACTTTCGGCGCATGCAATATCCATATAATTATAGGGTACTCTGGGTTTTGTCTTTCCACCAAAAATTTCAATTTAATTTCCTTCAAAATGAAATCACTATATAGGTAAACAATATGAATTAACGGTCAATTTCCTTTTTGTCTATGCCTTTATAATATCAGCAGGGTTTCGTTAGAGCAGCGCATAACACTCTGTCTGTGTGTGTCAATGTGTAACATCATTCGCATCTCGGACTTCGATGAGTAAAGAGCTCTAAAGATTTTTTGGCGCTCACACCATCTTGAACATTCAACATGTCGATTACAACAAGAAATCAACAAAACCAACAAGAAAAAGAATTTATGAAAGAAAACTTTAACAAAATAAATGAAAAACTAGACAAATTAACACTAGATGAACTCAACATCCAAAAAGATATAACCGAACTAAAAAATGTAATCATAAAAAACTTGGTCGAGTCAAACAAAAAATTGCAAAAAACTGTTGAAAATCTAAAAAATAAAGTGAACAAGCTAGACCACGTGAGAAGAACAAACAATAAACATAGAAAGCAAATCAATATGGAAGGCGAAATAATGTGGAAGTCAGTGGCATATGCACTGATGTAGAGATGAAGAACTGGAAGATAACCGTAATTAAGATTTTGGAAAAGATGATGTGAAAGAGTAACGAAGAACGTATAGAGGCTGCCCAGACCCACCAACACGAAACAACCAAAAAGAACAATTGTCAGGTTTGTGAACAGAAAAAACTCGAAAAACTGTTTAAAAAACAAAAAGAACCTTGGGAATGTCAACTTTAATGAACTTGAACTACCGGATTGCCAATCTACATCAGTGAAAATCTCAACGACCACTTAGAGAATTCTTGGATGTGTGTTCGTTAAAAAGAAAAACCTTATCTTTTCCTACAAGTTTCAAAATGAATCCTTGGTTGTCCCAGCCAAGGAAAACAGCAATGCCAAAAATCAAAGTTTCGCATAAGGACCATCTACTAAAATATTACACAAAATTTCTTCAACCCAGATATAACATTGAAACTACTGAGTAGCTTATTCATATTTTTGCTCGGGTCTTCGAACAATTTTCTTACTTCTCCGCCCATATTAGTTACATTTTTTTCAAAACAAATAAGTTTGCTAAGCCTTTTGTCCATACGATTTTTCAAAGATGGTTGTGCTAGCTATGGTGTACACTAGTGTTGTTTTTCTCATTCAAAGACAGTGGTGCTTTTTCAATTCCGTGGTTTTTGCTTTCCTGTCAGAGGTTTGTTCTTTTTTCTTCTTTTAAAAATCTAGATTATTTTATTTTATACTATTGTGCAGTTTTGTTTGTATAAGTTTCTTCCATCCCTTTTATTCTCTGCTGACCTGTGCTGTGTGTCCCGAGTGTGTCTGTTTTTTAATCTATGCCTGAAATATTCCTTGCTCAGTTTGTACTAAGAATGTCAGGAAAAATGTAACTCAATCCAATGTGATATTTGGACCATTGGATCCACAAAGAAAATGCTCTGGTCTCACGTTAAAACAATTTGAAGTCCTTTCCCTTCTGGGACTGGTTTTGTCCGAATTGCATCAATTAACTCCCTCCTTTTCCTGTTGAATAAACATTAATAATTCTAATGGTGATTGCTCCTGGTGACATGAGTGATAAACTTCGATCCTTAATATCTGATCTCAACAAGGTCCACTACCTTATGACGAAATTGATGATGAGCTTGAATTTATTTCAAGCTATAGCTGTAGTTATGTTGACTGCGAGAATTCAATCGCTTGCAGCCAACCTCCATCTAAATTCTCTGCCTTCACTGAACATTGCTTCACTTTCAAAATTTTGACGACTTGAAGATTTGCTGCCCTCCTCAATTTAAATTAGTTCATAGGGATTTCAGAAACAAAAAGCTTGTTGACACCGAAACAGAAATCCTCGAAAAAAAAAGGACTTTGCTATCCAGGTTACAAAAGTTTTTTACACAACTGAATCTTCTAAAGGTGGAGTAGCCTTATATATTCACACTCTTTCTCTTACAAACCCTAGACAGACCTAGACCAATTTGCTATTCTTCATGTGTCTTAATCATGCTTTGCTGAAATTATCCTACCAAACAGTACCATATCTTGTTGGTATATATCGCCATCCAAAATGGTTGGCTTAATCAAGATTTTCTAAAACCTTGCTTAGTAAATTTCTTCTGAGAAAAAAGCAACTCCTCCTTCTTGGAGACTTCAATTTAATCTTTTAAAATGCGAGGATGATTCAGAAATAATGCCTTCATGAATCCTCGATCAATCTATACTTCCACAGATCCTTTTACCAACAAGAATAACTGAGGACTCCCTCTCTTGATATATTATTCTACCATCTGTAATGGAACTGTATCTGGCAACATGCTTTTCCTATCAGATCATCTCCCCGTTGTCTCTTCCATCATTTGAAGTAAGTTTTCCCGGTGAAGATAATACTTTTTTCAGCAACTGGTCTCGTTTCAACCGAAGAATTTATTCTGGATTTCTGAGTTGATTGGGACACCCTTTTTTTGAGATTGGTCATAATCCAGACTCCTGTTTCAATATTTTTAATGACAGAGAAAGTACTTGTAGAGAGACATCTAACCACAGTCATTTACAAACGTCAATTAGATCAAAAACAAAACCAGGATAACGCCAGGAATTTTGAGTCAATAAAAAAACGTGCCACTACCAAACAAAACACGCTAAGGCTAAACTAAGAGTCCAAAGATCGACTCTATGATATATCGTAGGTATCGAAATATGATAGTCACTTGACTAGACGTAGTAAAAAAAAACTACTCAGATATTTTNCCTTGGCTTTATCACTCTCCAGTCCTCCTCATCTAGCCAGGAATAAATCATAATTATAGTGCATAGTGCAGTGTCCGACTTTTTTAGATGGGGGTCCGATTTGGGGTCCGAATTACAATCATGGTCGAAATAGAATGGGAATTCCGGTTATTTTAACGTTTTTCAAGATTTAAAGTTCTGGCGAGAAAGTCGATTTTGGGCTATCTCTTTAACTTAATCGAATATTTGTCTTATTGGACTATTTTTGAACTTTTGGATCCTGAGATCCTAAGGTCTAGTCTCAAGTCTAGTGTTAAAACTCAAAGTTAAAACTCTACCCTTCAAACCTACTTTAGACGAACAGGGGCCGCGGCTGCACTTTGAAAGTGATGGGGCCATTATATACTGACGAAGGAGGCGCCATCGTGGTTGGCGCGGACGGGCGAAAATTTTTGAATTTTAGCCAGGTCTGTTTTAACGTTATTAAACAAAATTTGGCTTGATTAGTAAATTTTCTTTTTACTTTGAAAAAATGTGGTAGGGCCAAAGCCCGGGTGCCCCCCCCCCCGGTGCCGCGGCCCCTGACTGTTTAGAGCACTTACAAATCGATTGTGGTTTCAAAACTTCCCGGTGGATTTCCCTTTTTTCTCAAATATTACGACCATGATTGTAGAGTCCGATCTAGGGTCCGAAATAGGGTCTGGGGTCAGGGTCCAAGGTCCGGGTCCGAGTCCGGGTCCGACTTTTACAGTATGAAAGTCACTTTCACTTTCAGTCACTCCGCAGCCAGGGGATCTCAGGAAATCGTCTCCTGCTCTTTAAACAATTTTAACCTAGTGTTTTTATCTGTTTGAAAATCAAAATATGGCTGGCAGCAGCAAAGAAGATAAATTTGAAAGTTTCATGAAAGATGTGAGTTGTTTTTTCCTCTTTTAAACTTCATAGGTATATATTCTTTTATACCATTTCATTCTTTTTTTATTTCTTTGGGGATGCAAAAGTGTTTTATATATGAAAGTACTTGTAGAGAGACATCTACCCACAGTCAAACTTACCAAACGTCAAGTTAGATCAAAAACAAAACCATGGATAACGCCAGGAATTTTGAAGTCAATCAAAAAACGTGACCACTACCAAACAAAACACGCTAAGGCTAAAACTAAGGAGTCCAAAGATCGACTCTATGAATTATATCGTAGATATCGAAATATGATAGTCACTTTGACTAGGCGTAGTAAAAAAAACCACTACATCAGATATTTTGATTTCCATTCTAAAAACTCTAGAAAAGTCTGGTCTGGTGTTCGCGATATAATCTCAACAAGGGCTAACTCAGAATCACCCATTTCAATCATCACAGGTGACTCTTTGACATCAGATCCTGAGAAAGTAGCCAATTCCTTCAATGATTTTTTCACTACTATAGCTGATTCTATTCGTGAAAAAATGCCGCCTTCTTACAATCACTTCAGCAGTTTCATGAAAGATCCAAATCTGCATTCCATCCTCTTAGCACCAACCCTCATCAAGAAATTGCGAAGGTGATTGGCTCTTTCTCAATAAATAAAGCAAGTGGTCCTCATAGTATTCCTATAAAAATCCTTAACTTTTAAGACTTGATATTTCTGTGCCAATATCGGCGCTGATAAACTACTCCCTTTCTCAGTGGTATTTTTCCCTCTACTCTCAAAATATCTAAATTTGTGCCTGTCTTCAAACACAAAGGTTCTCCCCTTGAAGTCTCTAATTTTAGGCCAATTTCACTTTTATCTAACATTGAAAAAATTTTTGAGAAAGTGATGTATTCACGTCTCTCTGATTTTCTTGAAAACCATAATCAAATCTACTCTCGACAATTTGGTTTTCGTAAGGCTCACTCTACTGAGCATACTCTAATTAATATTGTCGAACGTATCCGAAACTATCTTGATAATGGTGGGTTTGCCTGTGGTGTATTTGTCGATCTACAAAAGGCTTTCGACACAGTTGATCACGAAATCTTACTTGAAAAACTTGATCACTACGGAGTCAGAGGCATTGTTAATGACTGGTTCCGATCTTACCTCACTAACCGCTCCCAGTATGTTTCTCTTGCAGGCTCAAATTCCCTTTTAAAATCTATTAATCATGGAGTTCCTCAGGGTTCAGTCTTGGGTCCTCTGCTGTTCTTGTTGTATATAAACGATCTTCACCGCTGTATAAGAACCTCTGAAACATATCATTTTGCTGATGATACTCATTTACTAAATTTTTCAAAAACTGTATGGAGTCTTTGTGGGAGGGTTAATGCTGATCTCAGAGTTTTAGTCAGCTGGCTTAATGCCAACAAAATTTCTTTGAATGCTAGCAAAACTGAGTTTGTTATTTTTCGTTCCCCTTGGAGACAGATGGACTGTATTCCAAGAATTAAGCTTTGCGGGAAAATTCTATCACCAAGTAAGAGTGTGAAGTATTTGGGTGTCCACCTTGACAATCATCTAAACTGGAAGGTTCATACTTCTTTCGTTGCAGCTACATTGAGAAGGGCAAATGGGGCAATATCCAAACTTCGTCACTATGTTCCAATTAACATCCTTCTAAACATTTATCATGCAATTTTTGCTTCTCATGTTCGCTATGCTAGTCAACTCTGGGGACTGTTTGACAATACTGTCACACATAGAATTCTTACTCTTCAAAACACTGCACTAAGACTCATGACCTTTAGTGAACCAAGAACTTCTGCCCACTCCCTGTTTGCTGAGCTTAAATTACTCAAAATCTTTGATCAGGTGAAAGTAATGAATATCTTATTTATTCAAAAATATCTCCAGGGTAATCTTCCATCTGATGTCCTATCAACACTTAATTTTGATGAAATTGATCACAAAACTGGCACCAGGAGCAAAGCTATTAAACTACTAAAACTTTCAACGGTCAAAACCACAAATTTTGGACTTAACTCTTTCTCTCGTCTTTCGTCAAAACAATGGAATGAGTTACTAATAAATCATCCTGACACTGATTTTCACAACCTTGATACTGATGAACTAAAATCTTTAGCTACAAAATTCTATTTAGACAAATACAAAGCTGAAGACGAATAATCTTTGTGTGTGTGTGTGTGTGTGTGTGTGCGTAATTGTGTGTGCACGAACTTAGTGTGTTTCCCCAGGGTGGGAGGGGGTGGGTTGTGTAACAGGAAGAACTTTATAGATAAAACACTTAAAGAAATTTCATAAAATAAAAGTAAAAATATTTCTTATATTCATTATTTTGTGTCACTATTAATATTATGATATGATAATCGTTTATTCATTTTTTCTTTAGTTCTGTAATAATTTTTTCATTTTCTTCTAGGTTCCCCATTGTATTAGAGAAATCTATTTTTTTTTTTTGTAAGGGGTTATCCTGCTGTGTTGCAGCGAAAAAAAATATATTCAATTCAATTCAATTCTATAGCTAGCTACCACGACCCACGGCATGGCCCGAACATGTTCGGGCCTCTTGATTATTCAGGCCAGATTTTCGAAAACTTGCTACGATCGCGCGTGTAATTTCAGGACCCAATATTTATATTTTAAATTCCTCTTATTTTAGCAAACAAATTTAAAAATCTTCATCTTTATTCAAATATATATTGTTCAAATATAAAAGTTAATCATCTATTTTCCAATTAAGTTAGGAAAATTATTAAAAAGAATGATTTGAATCTTACATAATATGGTCTTCTTTTTATTCTTTATCCCGTTCCCTTTTCTCGTGGTCTTCTCCTATTCGAAGCAGAATTTTTCTGTATCGTTTTTTGTACTGTTATACAACTTTGTGAATCAAACTGGTATTTGGAACTTTGAATTTGTCTAAGGCAGGCAGCAATCACAAATATCTTCGTTTCGCGTCGCCCGATCGACTCTCGAAAATTGAGTAGAATTGAGTCGGTGAGTCGGTAAATTTGTCGGACTTTTTCTGTCGATGACGTTTCTTTCGTTCAAAAATGTTATTATTGCCGATTTTTTTGCGAGCGATTTCTAGCGCATTCGCAGCATTTTGACTTTGTCCATCATTACAGTGTTCAAAGGTCATAATTTGAAACCACCCGTAACGCGCGGTCATTTTGACTGGCTGGCTGGCAGTTTCCTTCAAGAATACACTCCAAAAATGGATGATTAAGGTCTGACGAGAAGAAGAAATTCACTGGGTCCAATTTTAAGAAAACCCGACCGACCGACTCACTTTTTCGACCCAACGAGGACGCGAAATGAAGATATTTGTGATTGTCGCCTAGTGAAAATATTTAACAATGGATGATGATAAACCAGGAAAGGTAAATAAAATGGCCCGAACATGGTCCGAACAAAATGTTCGGGCCGATTACAATAATACTTTTTTGTGGCCCGAGCATGGTCCGAACATGCCATGTGTCGTTAGCTACCATCTTGCTTCCGGCATTTTCAGGGAAGTTAAAAAATGAGCTTTATAAAGTCTCTGACAGTCAACACTAGCTATTTTTTTATTTCTTATTTCTTATTTCTTTTTTTCTTTTCTCTAAAGATTCAGTCAGTTATCCCTGTAAAACAATAAAAATTCCCAGAAAAACTCAGTGAAATCTCAGTCTGGAAAGTTGAAGCTTTGTGCGCTAAGCTGAATGGTTTGGTTACAAAATGCATAAAACATAATGCATATTGCATAATGCATAATAGTATTGTTTAATTTACATTACGATTTTATATTTTCTAAAACTCTCCTTTGTAGAGGCTAAAACCGCGAAAACCTCTTTAAAAGAGCAGACATGATTTTTACTTTTCAAATCTGAACGAAAGAGAAAACATTCTAATCATAACAACAAAGCATTCTCTGTCAGCATATATAAATAATAAAAAGATGCAACAGATCAGAAAGGTTTTTCCCTTCTTCTTTCTCAAAAAAAAGGTAAACACATAAACATTCGAATGTAAAAAAATTTGAATTCTATTTTTTTAAATCTAGCTTTCGCATGAAGCTCTTTAATTTATATTGGCTGGATATTGGCTTATCTAACAAAAAGCATTCACATGGTTTAAGAGGGAAAACCCGTTGAAATTTATTAGCAATTGTTCGAAAAGATCTCTGGAGAATCCAGAATCAGAATAAAGATATTGCTATAAAATTTACGTTTTCAAGTTAGAAAAGTAATATACGGAGGAGATATTTTCGTGTTTTTTCTACACTATACTACGTTTTCTAAAATACAACTATGAAAATCAAAACGGCGACAAGCATTTTCAGTGGATCAAGGATTTTCTTCATCATCCAAAATTCTAATTTACAGCTTTCTACCCTTTATTTTCTGGCAGAAAGTGGTATATTTGTTTTGTTGAAAGTATTATCTTTCAAATTCTCCTTATTATAGCCTCTAAAATTGACATTTTTCAGATATTATGCATTATGCATATTATGTTTTGGACCCGCTGGTTTGGTTACATACCTAGAGCTTCATCTTTTTTGGGATGCCTTTTTTACTGGCTAATTCAGGAAAGGTAGGGTTGACAGGGTGTGCTA
Source organism: Clytia hemisphaerica (assembly GCF_902728285.1). Taxonomy (NCBI): domain Eukaryota; kingdom Metazoa; phylum Cnidaria; class Hydrozoa; order Leptothecata; family Clytiidae; genus Clytia; species Clytia hemisphaerica. The sequence goes on from NW_027103408.1 coordinate 32,363, forward strand.
TGGCTGACACAGACAGACAGAAGATGTTAGGTAGGTAGGCAGGGGGGGCACGCAGTTACTACAAGACATGATGTGTAGTAAGTGCTTTTTTTTAACATTTTTTTTCAGGACCACCACCCTTTGCAGTTACTAAATCTTGGTAGTAACTGTTTTCAGAAAAGTTTCCAGGTACCACCCCTGTTTTTGATGATATCATCAAAAAAATGCTCGAAGTTACCCTAAATTGCGATTATTTTTCAACCTAAAGCCATTTTTGTGCTAAATTTTCTTTTAATATACTTGATTAACAGCTGTTGAGAACATTTTAATGATAATTAGGGAAAGCATAATTTCAAAGTTGGGTCTGAGAAAAATTTCAAATTTTTTTTCGTCCATTTATAACAAAAATATTTTTTTAACAAAGAATTTTTCACAAAAAATTCATTTTTTTTGTTGAAAAATTTTGAAATTCTTTAAAAAGAATTAAAATATAAGCACCTACACCAAAAGTGCGTGTAGTGACTGTTTTCATAACTTCTGAATACAGTACCACCACGGTAGTAAGTGTCATACTGTCTTGTAGTAACTGCGTGCCCCCCCCCTGGTAGGCAGGTGGAGCTCTAGCTGGAGCTGGCTGGAGCGGAGGGCTGCACTTTATTCTAAAGATAAACAGTCAGGGAAATTCCCTCCATTGTGGTATACTGCAATTGCAGTAGTTT